>NC_081179.1:12917829-13125483 GCF_012432095.1 Onychostoma macrolepis | reverse complement strand
TCCATAGCAGATTTCAAGTGATTAAAGTCTTAGGACATTCCAGTTCAACCCATTGCAATGGTTCTGTTAGTAGTGAGCAGTTTTTGTTGCAGTACCACTTCTATTTGCATTAGAATTATGATCAGAAATCGCACTGAAAGAGATCTTGGAATCTGCAGTGTCAATTTCCTCAACAATGTCTTTACACAGTTTTGACAGACTGGGATTCAAATCAACCCAAATTAGTGTGTAAATTAAAACCTCAATCACAAGTTGTTTTACACAACGTATTATAACATTGGTGATGTCACACACAGCTGTCAAGGAGTGACCTTTTTTGTACCTCAATCTGCGGCAACCGTGAGGGAAACATCCACTCTGACACCGCCTTAGCAGTCAGGAGATGCAAACATAACTAGATAGTATTAGAAAGTAAGAAGAAAAGAAACAAATTGCAAGCATATTTACTAACCTTCATGTACACAGGTTTCAAGGGATGATGAATCCACAAACTCATTTTTTTTATCATTGTAAGACAGAACAGCCTTCCAGCTGACTCCTTCTTCCACCTTCTTCAGCCTCAGCTCTAGTGGACATCTGGTGACAATTCCTATAGCAAATACAGTTCAGTTAACAACTAATAGAACATTTACAGTCAAATGTGACAATTGCTTCATATCCAAAAACACCAGTGCATGTGCTGACTAAAGAAATATTTTTCCTATTATCAGCATTCATATCAGTATCTAATAGCAAATTAGATTAAAACCAGCCCTCACCACTCCCTCTTGGTAATGGAACTCCAGACAGCGCTTCCAACACAGAGCTTTTCCCAGAACTCTGGTCTCCGATTACTATGATAGTCGGTAATGCTAAGTCCTTGTGAATCCCAGCTGACCGCAGAGTGTCGATTAGATCAATATATGGACGAATGCTCTCCTCTAAATGACTGTGAACCGCTCCCTCATTTCCTGCCTATAAAAATAATGTACATTTTATTGTAAAACGTCCTTGATTCACAATATTACAATTTATTCCATTTATGTCCTTCTCTATATACCTTTTATTTGTTTCAAATTAATTTCTATATTACATTTTTTCAATTTATTATGCAATAAAAAGTAAAGAACTTTGAATTTTAATGTGAAATGTGCAAAATGAATTAACTTGAATTAACCTAATGTACATTTCTAATGTGTTGTTTTTTTTTTTAAATCCGAACACATATACCGAGCAATAAACTAGGCCTATGAAAGTATTTAAAATATCTGTCAATATTAATTAACCAGATTAATTAAAATTTGTTATAGGCCTCAGAAAGAAAATACTAACCTTTTGTTTCGAGAACTATATGTTTTCTACTTCATCATTCTGTTTATATCTAAATTAGAAGAAGAGAATAGAAACTGTTCCTTGCCTTGACCTGGACATTTTCTGGAAGAACAAAAAGGGCGGGAATGAAAGCGAAGTTAAAAGTGGAGAATAGATATCCTTCTTTCTGAATGCCTCTAAAAAACTTCAGAATGTAGTCATACGCTCCACCCAAACCCGGTGTCTGTAGTGATGCTGAAGAGAAATCAGAAGAGGATCCTTTCTATCAGATTGTATTTATAGTGTAGTCTATCACACCCACAGTAAAATGAAAATGAAAGTGCACAGATTTAACACTAGAACTGCCACTGGCTGTTTTTCAAATGTACATAACAGATTCTTTATAAAACATTCAAGTCTCCCAGTCACTGACTTTTACTAACATTGTGTAATTTACAATCCTCTGTTGTTAAAAAAATTGTTTAGATAAAACCAGATCAAAAAACAGGGCATTTATACCTATAAGCGCAAGCCTATATATAGGTCAAAAGTTTGGATACATTACTATTTTATATTTTTGCAAGAAGTCATTTATGGTCATCAAGCCTGCATTTATTTGTATACAGTGATATACTCGAGCCATATACAGTGGGGAAAATAATTATTTGATCTCCTGCTGATTTTGTAAGTTTGCTCACTTAAAAAAAAGAGAAGGGTTTATCATTTTTATGGTAGGTTTATTTTAACTGATAGAGACAGATGTAGGATCAGAACGAGTCAGACAAAACTAAGATTCGATCAGAACATCGAAACATGAGGAGCCGAAATTCCTGAGAGGCCCCAAGAAAACAGGACAACGTCGTAAATCAGATTCCAAGCTCCGACCTCTGAAGGAAGCCTAACCAACAAGCCTCTTCCAGAACAGCTTGCAACATTAAGACAAAAGAACACTTATTTATAAGTCCAACGCAGGAAGGAGATCGTCAAATTTGGGGTAAATAATCAAGAGTAATGGTCAAAGAGATGGCCATCACATGTGTTCCACGAGAGAAATCTTCTTTAGATTGACTTTTCCCCACACATAGAAGACAAAGAACCAGACTGAAATTCCTCTGTCCAAAGAACATGTCTTTTGGTCTCCACAGAACTACACAGAGACTTTCTTTTTCATATGCATATAAAATAATCCTAAAAGGACATTTCTAGGCATAACACTATATTATGTATGTAACCCACACATTAGACTATCATGTTTTAAGCATGTATTATGTATGTCTTTTTAATAACTATTGAACGATTTTAAGGTTTATTCGTGTTTGGTATGTATGAGTTTGACAATTCTAGCTTGAAACGTTTCTTCCAACTGATTCTTTGTCAAATGTATCATATTCTGGTTATAGAAATCACATCCAAAAGTATACTTTGCAAGAGTGTGTAAAATTCGGACCATGTGACTGATAACATGCTGATTTATGATGGAAGGAACAACCCTAGCTAAGATAATAGCCTATCTAATTGGTCAAGACACCAGATGGGATGTGTCCAAAAGCCGAGTTTAAAAACTCAGGACACCATCAAATCTTCCCTTCTCTCTTCTCTCTCTTCTTCTTTTTGCCACCGCGTTTTGACGCTGCTTTTTAGCGCTCTTTGAGCGTGCTCTGGCCTATAGGCCAGTTGCTACTTAACACCACTATGAGAAGAAAAACCACCTAGTCTCGTTACTCATTTTATTCTTTTACTTTAGTTTCGTTTCTCGTGTTCAAAAGTTAAGTTTGCCGCAAAGTCCAGCTCCGACTGCACCCGCTTCAAACTTCAACCAGCAACTGACTCCAAAACCATCCTCAGCCAACGCCCAACCATTGGCTTCCCAAGACATCAAAGACTACTGAACTTCCAGCCAATCACCAACTCGGGAAAACCCCTTTCCTGCAACGACTACGACAGAAGGGAATCCCTGTAACACAAAGGCAACGCAAGCAAGTACCTCCAGGTCTAACTGAAGTGGTGCATTTAATATAAATTTTAGCCTCATTGAGAAACTCAATGCAAGGGTTAATCATGTGATTGATGGTTTGTTCAGGTCTATGCGATAGCACATATTGCTATAAACTTGGGATTTCACATTCTCATTCTCTAAACTCATCCTTTCTCTCTTTCTGCAACGTGTGAATGCGTGTGTTCATGTTAGATTAGTTTATGTCTTAGGTTTATATAAATAAAGTCTTATTTATATTGAAAAGAGAAGTATCTTGTGTTTTGTGCTTACAAGTTAATGTCTTAATCTGCCGATCTTGTTACTGTGCTTATTAATAGTTTTTTCAGTATATTTTGGATTTTAATATCCAGTGCAGAATTAATGTTATACGGCTCGTTCAGTGAATCGCTGCCGACTCAGTGATCAGCCGCAAAACAGTGATTCTGTTCAAATTCCCTATAAAATCACAAATGATTCCCATTGAGCTAAATTAAATTATATTTATGTATCAAACCCTACACAGAATATGAAACAAAAAATCCAGAAAAAAGCAGCATACAAATGTTAAAAAAAGATTCACATTTTAGTAAGTCAAATAAGTATTTGATCCCCAACCAACCAGCAGGAACTTTGGCTCCCACAGATTGGTTATGTGCACATGTGGAACACAGATTAGTCCTAAAATATTCCTAATTTCAGCTCGCTGTGTGTATAAAAGACACCTGTCCATACACTTTAAAAAATGCTGGGTTAAAAAATAACCCAACCTTAACCCAGCCGCTGGGTAACTATGGGACAGAACACGCGCTGGATTGTTTTGACCCAAGTGCTGGATTTAACCATTTGACCCAGAATGCTGGGTTGTTTATTTGACCCAACCAGTGGGTCAGGTTAACTGTGTTGCTGGGTTAAACATTACCTAAACATTGGGTTATTTGTTGTCTCATTGCCTTGCTACCTTTATATTTACCAAGATTACCAATGCACCATGGTATTGTGGCAGAAATGTGTGGTATTTATATCAAATTTATTATATTAATGTAGACGTGTATTAAATGTATTAAAGTAGTAATTGAATGTAATTGCACTATATTTGTGATTAAGCTATAGGCTAGCGTTTGTGCATTTATAATAAATGTATTTAGACTACTGTTTTACATATAAATAGGTTACCTAGAAACCATATAGTTGGATTTTTACCACAGTATTGAGGTGCTATATGTGTGGTTTTAACTCTGGTTATCATGATATAAATGTATACTACTATGGAAGAACAATGGTTAATTTGAAAATAACTCAAACAGTCAGAAAAATTAAATTTCACCATATAAAAAAGGAGGTTGTTGCAATGCTTTACAGATGTTACTGATTTTGATAATGAACATAAATTTACATCTGCATCCTAACTCAAACTACTACTGTCAACTCAATGTCAAATGTGCATTTCTAAGAGACAAAAAATTAATAGTATTATTATTGCGCATATATATATATATATATATATATATATATGGGCGTGTATAAATATAATATGGGGGGTTGGGGGCTCAGATGACCATATGTGTACAGAATATATCATATTTATCCCAATGTTAGGCCCTACTCATAATTGTTCAAAATTTGGATTAATTATTTAATTTTTCTTTTGCCATTTCTATCGGTTATTGTTCGCTTCTGTGTTGCTATTTATTCTAGTCTGCCTGTTTAATGAAGAAGAAAAAAATCCGATCTGATATAATGAATAAAACCTTTTTTATTATTATTATCCGAAGTTTATTGGTGTTTTTCTTACATTCAAATTATGAATGATATAACTAAACAAATTAATAATTAATTAGGTGAAGCTGTGCACTTGAATGTCATCGCATCATCCTATGCAATGTAGTGAATTATTATTGCTCATTATTGTCTACTGGCTATTTTAGCAATTGAAATAACATAGGTTATCTGAATATATTGATTAATGACATTGTATTATAATATTACACCACCCAAATATGTATTTAGCCTACTTCCTTCTAGTTATCAGAGCAGACTTGTTTAGCTTAATATTGACCGTAATGAAAAATGACTATGTAGCCTGCATAAAAGAGCCTTGAACATAAAACAACAGGACAAAAATATAGTTGATGACTAGACATAATCATTTCATGACTCCAGACACTTCTTTGTGAAGACAGTGGCATAATGCAGTTACAGTAAAATAATATGTTCTTTAGCCATACAAAAACAGTTGTGTGTGGGTAAAATTAACCCGCTGGCGGTTTTAAGTATACAGCGACTCCTGACGGTTCTAGTGTTAAAAGCATGGTTCTGTTACCTTTGAAAGTTCTACGTTCGAAGAGGCCCGGTTTTATACACGAACCTGTAACGTTTACATCGCATTTTTACAAGTATCTTCGTATCGTTTTGTTTTTTAATGTCACCATGGTATTTGTTAGCCTACTTGTTACAACAGTACATTGTCCACACAACGCACGATAAAATTGTTTATTCTATGTAGAATTGAAATTTTATCATATGCGTGGCAAAAGATCATTCATACAATTATTATTATTTTTTTTATTCAAAAGCACTTTTGGTACAAGCAAACTATCACTGATGTTTTGTCATTTACAAAATACACTTAGTTCACACTTATGTTTAAGGGTTTATTATTTCAAATAATTATGCACGATTAAGCTGAACCTTAACCTTGAACTTAAAAAAATTAATATGATTCCTCAAGCCCCTCAAACTACACTTTTGTTCTTTGATTTTGATATTTCCTTTGCTGCAGACTTTAAAATGCTTTTAGTGATCAAGAATAAGACAAAAATAGAGGCAACTTGTGTCTCAGAGGTATATACTGATGCGTTCTTGTGCCAGGCGCAGTCTCTCCATGCGTTGGTGTAAGTCTGCTCTCTTCTGTCCAGCTTCTGTGTCCTCCACGAGCAGCTTCACAACATCAGCTCCATCCCGCAGGTCCATAGCATGAGCCCGCAGCATCACGGCAGCTTCCTTCAGTATGAATAACAGGATCACCATGGGAATGTAGTTGGCCAGACGCTGATACACTATCTGATGGATTGAGAGAATATCTGATAGGTTTTCAGTGCATTCAATACCAAAACACAAGCAGTTAACATTGACATCATGAACTGATTTAAACCTCGTAGTAGAAGATCAGTTTATCAGGCGTCAAGCTCCTGGTGTCAAAAACAGCACAGTTGTGGGTTGAGACTGCATTGTCTCCCATATCCAAACTAATGGACTTGTACAATTTTCTGGGTAAAAATGGAATCCTGTGTGTACAGACATTTCTCCATGTTAATGTACTCATGGATCCTCTTCTCCACCTTGCTTTCTTGCTTTGAGTGTATTTTGTCAATATGGTATTAAGGGGAAAATATATACATCAGAAATGTTATCATAATGCGTGGCAAAAGATCATTCATACAAGCAAGTCCACAGTGAAAGTGATTTAAAAAAGTGAAAATGTAATTCATTCAATTAAATTTTATTTGTGTTGCGCTTTTCACAATATATGCTGTTTCTAAGCAGGTCAAGTGTTTAATATTGATAATTACAGGATTGCAGCTGGATTGTACATTGAGACACATGCACCCAAAGCTGTTCATGACATTTACTTTTTTAATGCTGTTCTTAATTTCTTTAGAGCGCCAGAGAAGGTCAAGCAGGCAACCAGAAAGCCACGATCCACAGAGAGAGCCTAGTGAGATACCTTTACAACATACAATGTGAATGGCATGGAAACAAGATGTCTGCCAAAATTATTTTTAATTGGTTACATGGAGTCATTTCATTAAAAATGGCTGAAACGTATTAAGATACAATACTAAGAATGTTATATGCGTTAAACTGCCAGAAACATTCTATAGATTATCATTATCAGATACATTAGATGAAGTTTAAATAATGCATTCCATTCATATGCTGAAGAGAGTTTTATAGATTAAGTTGTCAAATACATCATGCATTTTCAGGTAATATCTTCTAGTCAGATGATCGCTCAAATAAAATCACTAAGTGCTTCCTGAGCAGCAGTCAGACAGTCCAGGCGAGACTGTAGGTCTCTGCGATTTCTACCAACATCAGCTCGCTCACATTTGCCCCGTCCAGTAAACTAAGCATGTCAATAGACAGAAGCTGAGCAGTTTCCTTCAGCATGAAAAAGGAGATCATCATGGGCAGTTGGTCAGACATCCGCTGCACCACAATCTGAAAGAAAACATACCTACAAAAGTTACCTGCACACAGCACAAGCACTGCAAGTTATTCCTGAACAAAACGTTAGATCATATTGTATATTACCTCATAATACGCCTCCAGCATTTCACTGTACTTGCTTTTTATGTCAAAGACAGGTAATTCATCTTCTGAAAATTTCTCGTCGCTAATCTCATTCAAGAACTTCAAGTAGATGGGATCTTGAGTGTAGATCATCTTTTCCATTTCAAACTGCTCTGAGATCCTCTGCTCTGCCTTGGCTTGTTGACTTGACTGAATGTTTTTGATTTTATTCTTATAGAGTTAAGTGAAGAAGTACAGAGAAAAGAGAACTTAATGAAACGTGATTAGCAATGCAAGTTTGTTGTACATTTCTATTCCAACCTTTAAAAGGAATATTTACCATAATGATATTTTGAAGAACAGAGTAGTTCTGGAAACACTGTTTAACCACATCAGTGAATTGTTCTAAGATGATGTCTTGAGAAAAAAAAAAAACATAAATCAAAAGACAAACCGATGTGCTAAATTCAGATGTGCTAAAACTACAAAAACTTTCAGTTATGCTCTAATCATTTGGTTTTATATTCAGTACTCTTACATGAACATGAAAGTGTGTGGACGATACCTTTGATAGTGTTGAGTAATTTAATGGCTGGTGCTTTAAGTGTGGCCACATGGTCCTGCAGAACGTCCTCAAACATTTTGTAGTTACTGAAGCCGAGCAGTTCCCTCCCTCTGTATTTGTGACTAAACTGTATTCTTTCTGCAGTCTTGTCATTACCTTGTTTGGGATAAAAAAGTTTTGAAATTAATTGACTTTTTCATTTGAACTTAGAATTCTTAGAATAGCAAAACAGTGAATTAAAATTTTCTAAGAAATTTGAAAATATACTGACAAGATGTCTTTGAACTGTTAAGATGATCATTCCACTTTCTGAATTGCTCCCGAAGCTGGCCAAACAAATTTTCTTTAATAATCAGCTCCCCTAATGATAAGGACTGGATTTTTTTTAATGAATCCTGTTAAGGTCTGTGGAGAAAACAAAATTGTATTGTTACATGTAATTGTTTCAAAGTTTCATTATATAATAAAATTAATACTACGAAAAAAAATTTAATTATGTAAATTCTTTACAAGTAAAATGGTAAAGGATTTTATTTAATATACAAACTTACAGTTTTTTTTATTTTTTTATTGGTTAAGTACTATTTTCATAAGCAAGGTTTTCAAAACACTTAGTACAAAACTTTAAACTGATCATACTTGTAACACCACTAGTCATTCTTTAAAAACCTGGTCTCATGATTTCATTGTAGTTGCACATATTTTCATTCCACATAATTATTGTTTCAGAACACAAGATCATTGTGATATGTATTGAGAATATTTGGTTTAATCACCAAAACACAACAGTAAGATCTTCTTTCAAGTTAGTACTTGTAACAATCAGTTAATTCAAGAGCAAACAATGCAAGATACATGTTTCAAATCACCTTTGTTTCTGAAATAATTACAGTAATACAGGCAATAACTGTCATGTTAGAAAATACACTTACATTACCTAACTTGCATATCTCTCATAAAATCCATAATGTTTTGTAAAAGTATTTATCCAGTGTGTTATCAAAAGGTGTGATGAAGATATGACATGGCCATAAGGTTTTGTGCTAGAACAGAGTTTACTGTCAATGCAGTAAATGTCCTCTCTGTGCCATATGACTGAATGTATATTCTAGCTGAATTTTTCAGATGAAAAGTGAGTTATAGTAACGTGCAGTCTTTACCATGGTAATGCTTCTATATATACAGTAGTATCACATGGCATAATGTAATGTAAAATGCTGTATTTGATGCCATCTGTCTCCCTTCTTCTGATACATCTCTGATCAGTTCCTCTCCCTTGTGTCCTGCTGTATGTTCACAAATAGCAAAACACACGGTTAACAAATGAGGACGTCCTCAAAGGGAGGTTTTAAGTGATTTTGTCAAGTTTTGCTTACTTCTACCAATTTGTCCCCAAAATATGGTTACAGTAAGTAGGTACACACACACACACGCACGCACGTATGTTTCTGTGAATTGTTGGGACTTTCCATAGACTCCTATTGTTTTTATACTGACCAAACAATATTTTCTATCCCCTAACCCTAAACCTATGCTCAGGGCTGGACTGGGACAAAACATCAGCCATGGCATTTTTTGGTCCTGGTGGCCCACCACCATATATACAGTGGGGCAAAAAAGTATTTAGTCAGCCACCAATTGTGCAAGTTCTCCCACTTAAAAAGATGAGAGAGGCCTGTAATTTTCATCATAGGTATACCTCAACTATGAGCGACAAAATTAGAAAAAAAAATCCAGAAAATCACATTGTAGGATTTTTAAAGAATTTATTGGCAAATTATGGTGGAAAATAAGTATTTGGTCAATAACAAAATTTCATCTCAATACTTTGTTATATACCCTTTGTTGGCAATGACAGAGGTCAAATGTTTTCTGTAAGTCTTCACACACTGTTGCTGGTATTTTGGCCCATTCCTCCATGCAGATCTCCTCTAGAGCAGTAATGTTTTGGGGCTGTCGCTGGGCAACACGGACTTTCAACTCCCTCCAAAGATTTTCGATGGGGTTGAGATCTGGAGACTGGCTAGGCCACTCCAGGACCTTGAAATGCTTCTTACAAAGCCACTCCTTCGTTGCCCGGGCGGTGTGTTTGGGATCATTGTCATGCTGAAAGACCCAGCCACATTTCATCTTCAATGCCCTTGCTGATGGAAGGAGGTTTTCACTCAAAATCTCACGATACATGGCCCCATTCATTCTTTCGTTTACACGGATCAGTCGTCCTGGTCCCTTTGCAGAAAAACAGCCCCAAAGCATGATGTTTCCACCCCCGTGCTTCACAGTAGGCATGGTGTTCTTTGGATGCAACTCAGCATTCTTTTGAGTTTTTACCAAAAAGTTCTATTTTGGTTTCATCTGACCATATGACATTCTCCCAATCCTCTTCTGGATCATCCAAATGCTCTCTAGCAAACTTCAGATGGGCCCGGACTTGTACTGGCTTAAGCAGGGGGACACGTCTGGCACTGCAGGATTTGAGTCCCTGGCGGCGCCGTGTGTTACTGATGGTAGCCTTTGTTACTTTGGTCCCAGCTCTCTGCAGGTCATTCACTAGGTCCCCCCGTGTGGTTCTGGGATTTTTGCTCACAGTTCTTGTGATCATTTTGACCCCATGGGGTGAGATCTTGCGTGGAGCCCCAGATCGAGGGAGATTATCAGTGGTCTTGTATGTCTTCCATTTTCTAATAATTGCTCCCACAGTTGATTTCTTCACACCAAGCTGCTTACCTATTGCAGATTCAGTCTTCCCAGCCTGGTGCAGGTCTACAATTTTGTTTCTGGTGTCCTTTGACAGCTCTTTGGTCATGGCCATGGTGGAGTTTTGAGTTGGACTGTTTGAAGTTGTGGACAGGTGTCTTTTATACTGATAACGAGTTCAAACAGATGCCATTAATACAGGTAACGAGTGGAGGACAGAGGAGCCTCTTAAAGAAGTTGTTACAGGTCTGTGAGAGCCAGAAATCTTCCTTGTTTGTAGGTGACCAAATACTTATTTTACCGAGGAATTTACCAATTAATTCTTTAAAAATCCTACAATGTGATTTTCTGGATTTTTTTTTTTTCTCATTTTGTCTCTCATAGTTGAGGTATACCTATAATGAAAATTACAGGCCTCGCTCATCTTTTTAAGTGGGAGAACATGCACAATTGGTGGCTGACTCAATACTTTTTTGCCCCACTGTATATATATATATATATACACATACACGTGCATCTCAATAAATTAGAATGTTGTGGAAAAGTTCATTTATTTCAGTAATTCAACTCAAATTGTGAAACTTGTGTATTAAATAAATTCAATACACACAAACTGAAGTAGTTTAAGTCTTTGGTTCTTTTAATTGTGATGATTTTGGCTCACATTTAACAAAAACCCACCAATTCACTATCTCAACAAATTAGAATATGGTGACATGCCAATCAGCTAATCAACTCAAAACACCTGCAAAGGTTTCCTGAACCTTCAAAATGGTCTCTCAGTTTGGTTCACTAGGCTACACAATCATGGGGAAGACTGCTGATCTGACAGTTGTCCAGAAGACAATCATTGACACCCTTCACAAGGAGAGTAAGCCACAAACATTCATTGCCAAAGAAGCTGGCTGTTCACAGAGTGCTGTATCCAAGCATGTTAACAGAAAGTTGAGTGGAAGGAAAAAGTGTGTAAGAAAAAGATGCACAACCAACCGAGAGAACCGCAGCCTTATGAGGATTGTCAAGCAAAATCGATTCAAGAATTTGGGTGAACTTCACAAGGAATGGACTGAGGCTGGGGTCAAAGCATCAAGAGCCACCACACACTCAAGGAATTTGGCTACAGTTGTCGTATTCCACTTGATAAGCCACTCCTGAACCACAGACAACGTCAGAGACAACGTCTTACCTGGGCTAAGGAGAAGAAGAACTGGACTGTTGCCCAGTGGTCCAAAGTCCTCTTTTCAGATGAGAGCAAGTTTTGTATTTCATTTGGAAACCAAGGTCTGGAGGAAGCCCAAGTTGCTTGAAGTTCAGTGTTAAGTTTCCACAGTCTGTGATGATTTAGGGTGCAATGTCATTTGCTGGTGTTGGTCCATTGTGTTTTTTGAAAACCAAAGTCACTGCACCCGTTTACCAAGAAATTTTGGAGCACTTCATGCTTCCTTCTGCTGACCAGCTTTTTAAAGCTGCTGATTTCATTTTCCAGCAGGATTTGGCACCTGCCCACACTGCCAACAGCACCAAAAGTTGGTTAAATGACCATGGTGTTGGTGTGCTTGACTGGCCAGCAAATTCACCAGGCCTGAACTCCATAGAGAATCTATGGGGTATTGTCAAGAGGAAAATGAGAAACAAGAGACCAAAAAATGCAGATGAGCTGAAGGCCACTGTCAACGAAACCTGGGCTTCCATACCACCTCAGCAGTGCCACAAACTGATCATCTCCATGCCACGCCGAATTGAGGCAGTAATTAAAGCAAAAGAATCCCCTACCAAGTACTGAGTACATATACAGTAAATGAACACACTTTCCAGAAGGCCAACAATTCACTAAAAATGTTTTTTTTTAATTTTTTTATTGGTCTCATGAAGTATTCTAATTTGTTGAGATAGCGAATTGGTGGGTTTTTAAATGTGAACCAAAATCATCACAATTAAAAGAACCAAAGACTTAAACTACTTCAGACTGTGTGTATTGAATTTATTTAATACACAAGTTTCACAATTTGAGTTGAATTACTGAAATAAATGAACTTTTCCACAACATTCTAATTTATTGAGATGCACCTGTATGTATGTATATATATATATATATATATATATATATATATATATATATATATATATATATATATATATATATATATATATATATATGATATACACTACCATTCAAAAGTTTTTGAACAGTAAGATTTTTCATTATTGTTTTGAAAGAAGTCTCTTCTGCTAACCAAGTCTGCATTTATTTGATCCAAAATACAGCAAAAACAGTAATATTGTGAAATATTTTTACTATTTAAAATAACTGTTTTCTGTTTGAATATATTTTAAAATGTAATTTATTCCTGTGATCAAAGCTGAATTTTCAGCATCATCACTCCAGTCACATGATCATTCAGAAATCATTCAAATATTCTGATTTGCTGCTAAAAATACATTTATTATTATTATTATTATGTTGAAAACAGCAGTATAATTTTTTTTCAGGTTTCTTTGATGAATAGAAAGTTCAGAAGAACAGCATTTATCTGAAATATAAATCTTTTGTAACATTATAAATGTCTTTATCATAATTTTTTATCAATTTAAAGCATCCTATGCTGTCATAAATCCTGCTTTAGATAAATCTCAATCTGATACAACAGCCAATCCATCCTCTAAATTACTGAATAAATTTATCACGGAGCTCAACTTAATCGATCTTTGGAGAATTCAGAATACTAAAGCTAAGGAGTTCACTTTTTTTTCTAATAGACATAAGACTTTCTCTAGGATAGACTACATATTTCTCAGCCCATCTTTAATTTCGTCTAATTCCTCCATCTCTATATTACCAATTTTATTATCTGATCACTCTGATGTGTTGTGCAGTGTTCCTCTTTCCGATGTTAAAGCCAAGTCCCCTAGATGGCGCTTTAACATATCATTATTATTAGTAATTAGACTTTCATTACTTCACTAAAAGAATATATTAAGGAATTTCTTGAAATCAATATGCCCTCTGATGTGGATCCTCAAATAATGTGGGAATCGACTAAGTGTGCCATACGAGGATTCTGTATATATTTCTCTTCTACTCTTGCCAAAGCGAAAACTCACCAGTTTACACAATTAGAAAATAAAATCCAATCATTGCAAAACCTACAAAAACAAAATTTTACTGAGCAACAGGCTACACAGTTGTCCTCTTTAAAAGAAGAATATGATTTACTTTCACACTCAAAGGTGGAATTTATTTTACATAGGACTAGGCAAAAATATTATTTTGAATCAGAGAGACCTAGTCATTTATTGGCCCTTAGGTTGAAAGAATGCGAGTCTAAGGCATATATTAGCGCAATAAAATCATCAGATGATCAGGTCACCACGAAACCTGTGGCAATTAATGACATATTTAAAGGATTTTACATGAATCTGTATAAAGCCGAAACAGATTTTGATGAACCAATTTGTAAGCAGTATTTAGATAAATTGGAACTGCCTCGGATCTCACAGATGGATAAAGAATCTTTGGAGGCTCCATTAAGTTTGGAGGAGCTTCACGTCTCTCTAAAAAGCCTTCAAAAGGGCAAATCGCCGGGTCTAGATGGTCTCCCCCCTGAATTATATTTAGAAATTTGGGATTTGGTAGGGACACTTATGCTTAATTCATTTAATTTTGCAATTGAACATGGGGTATTTCATAGAGATCAAAAAACATCACTGATTTCATTACTTCTTAAAAAAGGGAAAGACCCATTAGATTGTTCCAGCTACAGACCGATTTCGCTTATCCCATGTGATCTAAAAATCTATGCTAAAGTTTTTGCTTTTCGTATGGAGAAGGCAATTCATAGTCTGATCAAGGAGGACCAAACTGGTTTCATCAAGGGCCGCAATGCATCTGACAATATGCGTCGACTCCTTCATATTCTTGACTTTGCAGACTCCCACCCGACCCCTTGTGCAGTCTTTTCACTTGATGCAGAAAAAGCCCTTGACAGGCTAGAGTGGAATTATATGTGGGCAGTGCTGCAATGTTTCGGCTTTGGTGAACACTTCATTTCTATGATCAAGACATTATACCACTCACCTGCAGCATCAGTCATGACTGGTAATATTATTTCCCCCCCCCGTTCCCTTTGCAGCAGGGAACAAGGCAGGGATGTCCGCTTTCCCCCTTATTGTTTTGTCTATCTCTTGAACCCTTAGCACAAGCCATCAGGAAATCTGAAGTATCGATTAAGATTCATGATCATAATCATAGTATTTCGTTATACGCTGATGATATTATTCTATATTTAGACCACTTTGATGTTTCAGTCTCTAGTATAATTAAGGAATTTGATAATTTTAGAAGCTTATCAGGATATAAAATAAATTGGAGCAAATCTGCTTTAATGCCAATTAACAATGTTAAAGTTAATTCTTCTATTCCTCATTTATCCCTATTAAGGAATCTTTCATCTATTTGGGCATTACCATATATAAAAACATTCATAAGATTGCCAGAGACAATTTTAATAATATTTTAGTTAAGGTCAAAATGACATTCAAAGATGGAAGAATCTTAAAGTCTCTCTCCAAGGAAGAATCTCCACTGTTAAGATTAATTTGTTACCTCGATTTAATTTTTTTTTCTCTATGCTACCACTTTCTCTCCCTCCAGGTTACTTTAAGGAGATCAACTCCATAATTTCTAAATTTATCGGGAATGATAAATGCCCCAGAATTAAATTTACCACATTACAACATCCTAATAGCGCAGGAGGACTGGCTGTACCAAATTTTGAACTGTATTATTGGTCGTTCCAGCTTAAGGCTCTTCATAATTGGGTTGATCCTCAATCTACAGTTTCTTGGAGAGTGATTGAAGCTGACAAGGTTAAACAAAATAGACTCCAAGATATTTTATTTACTGGCACAGGAAAAAAAGGGGATAATTATACATTTGGTCCGGTTGTGGCCAGCTCTATTAAAATCTGGAAAACGGTGGAACGTCGGATAGGAGGAACCTTCAAATTTTGTAACAGTACACCTTTATGGCACAATTTTAATTTTGTATGCGGAAATCGTCCATTTGTCCAACCCTCTTGGTCCTCTTTAGGTGTAAACACGTGCGGTGATATATATGATAACCAGGGCCTATGTTCATTTCAGACATTAAGAACCAAATTATGTCTACCAGCATCCAAATATTTTGTCTTTCTTCAATTACGTTCTGCTCTCAAAGCGTATGGAGTTCCTTGGTCTTCTCCCATTTCCTCTCATCCTATGCAGGACTGGATTGCACCATCTGCTGGTCGGCCATCTGTTTCTTTAATATATAATAAGATTATTGATTGCATTACAAAACCTCTTTCTATTAAAACTATTTGGAATAGGGAATTATCTGACCTTAATTTATCTGTCGACTGGGAGAGAGTGTGGTCTAATCTCAGTTTAACATCTAAAAATCTGGCTCATCGTCTTATTCACGTCAAAGTCATTCATAGAGCATACATAACTCCTTACAACAGATTTAAAATGAAACTACAACCGAATCTCAACTGCCATATATGTAATACTACATCATCAGGTACTTTTCTGCATATGTTTTGGGAATGTCCTGTCGTCATCAGTCTATGGACACATGTAAACCTGGTTTTATCATCCTTATTGCAAACTGATTGGTCTGTTAATCCAAGTTTGTGTCTTCTTAATGATGATTCTGGTCTCTGTATAAGTTCAATGCAAAAGAGAATGTTGTTTGCTGGTTTTACAGCTGCGAAGAAGACAATAATACAAAACTGGTTTACACCGCACATGTGTGGAAAAACATATTGGATCCGTAGCCTCCTGCAAATAGTGACTTATGAACGTACAACAGCACAAATCAATGGGGCCAAGCCTTCTACATTGATGCTTGGCAGTGCTTTCTCTTTGATATACGTGACTGTATAAAGGAGTGACTTTTGTGTTTTTCTTGTCCTTCCCTCTCTCCCTCCCTTTGACTGGACTTTGAGATATTGAGTATGTGTCTGTTGTGTTTTTTTAATTATTTATTTATTTATTTTTTTGGATGTTATGTATGAAAAATAAAAAAATGTTGATAACAAAAAATGTAAAGCATCCTTGCTAAATAAAAGTATTAATTTCCATAATTTCTTTCCCAAAAAACAAAACAAAAATTATACTGACTCCAATCTTTTGAATGGTGTATTGTATAATGTTACAAAAGCTTTTTTATTTCAGATAAATGCTGTTCTTTGGTTCTTTCGAGTCATCAAAGAATCCATTAATAATAATAAATATTTCTTGAGCAAGAAGAAGGAAGAAGTTGGGGCGTTCTTTATAAGCGGAGCAAAACACTTCATGGCTCCGTCTACAGCGCATTGTGATTGGGTGGTTTACGCTGTCAATACAGGAGACAAACCAATGGGCCACTGGCTGTTCATAGTCCCTGCGTGATGGTCCTTGGCAAAAATGAAAAAAAAATAAAAAATAATAATAATTCTGTCTGCCCCTTCAGTGCGTCAGCCCACTGGGAAAATGCCCGGTATGCCCGATTACCAGTCCAGCCCTGCCTACGCCTTACAGAAAACCTTTTGCATTGTTACACTTTCAGATAAACATCATTATTTACTATTTTTAGTATATTTTTAAATCCCCACAATGTCAAAAATTTTAAGGTTTACTATCTAGGTTTACTAATGTAGCAAACACACACATTTGTTTTTGTGAATTGTGGGGACATTCGATAGGCGTAATGGTTTTTATACTGTACAAACCATATTTTCTATTGCCCTACACCTAAACCTACCCCTTACAGGAAACTTTGTGCATTTTTACTTTCTCAGAAAAACGCATTCTGTATGATTTATAAGCGCTTTGAAATATGGGGACATGGGGTAATGTCCTCATAAGTCACTTTCTCCTTGTAAAACCTATATCATACCCATGTCATTATACAAATTTGTGTCCTCATATGTCACAAAAACGCGGACACGCACACAGGTTTTCCTATCATTATGGTTGTAACAGGGCGAACGAGACGTGCGGATCGCAAAAGCTTTATTCACAGACATGGTCATACACAAGCAGGGTTGAGCATCAGCAAACATATGTATAAGGCAAGACAAAGAGTATTCCTAGGGCTGGAGTAGGTCATCGATCGACAAACGGAATCCAGAGGGCTTGACAAGAGGAGAAATCCAGAAACATGAGCAATAGTCCAGACGAGGTACAAACAGAGTCCGAGCGGCGAGACAAGGGTTAATCCAAGGTACACAGGCAGGTATCAGGAAACAGGAAACAAGGCAACATGAAAAGACTAGATTAAACTAGAACTAGAAACTAGGCTCCGTAAAGCAGCTATCACTAGGTGAGTGATAAATGCAGAACAATACTAGAGACTGTGGGATTACAAATTTATTTAAATGTTTAATTTAGATTCCAATGTAATAGTGTACAAACTGAAGAAGTTATATACATTGTATTTAGCATTTATGGTGAAGATGATGACATCAGATGAACGATTCAAGAGGTCCCTGCCAGTTCCTGTTCTCTTATTGTAAGTCTAATGAGCCAGACGACGGAGACTCTTGCCTTTTGTTTGTAATTGCTCTTGATGCCCCTGCCCCAATCTTTGGGCAGTTAGGCTGATTAGATTAGGAGTGGTTAAATGGGGCAGGATTCTATACCTGAATACCTCATTTGCATGCTTAAAGGTCGTCACCCAGGTGCTTTGTGTTCACTCCTAAGCACTGCCCCTAAATGTATTTAAAACTACAATGTATCACTGCTTTTAGTTAGACTTGGATGACTACAGCGACGCCGCAGCGAGTTCTCAATAAAGAGTAACTTCTGGATGAAAGATATCCCAACGTCTCCTGGTCTCTGCTTCGTAGAAGAGAAAAGTTCACAACAGATGGTGCCGTGACCCGGATAGAGTTCCAGCTTCCTCACCTGAATCCAGTTTGAAAACTTCAAGCTCAAACAAAGATCTGCTTCCAGACTGCATCTTTTGGAATCCAGCGAAAACTTCAAGCTGAACAAAGATTTCCAGACTGAATTTTTCTCTCAACCAAGGTTGTGGTGAGTGCTGTCTCTAATCCAAAAGAACCTTTAAGACCAGTACAAATTTGTTTATCCTCTGCGTCAGAGAAGAGTTAACAGACAGCTGTAGGGTTTGGTTAACTAAGTTTTCCTCTAAAAATGAACTTTTAGAGATGAAGTTACCCTCTGTCCAGGCAGGGAAGTTTAGCATCAAGTGCTAATATTGTTTTATCCTCTGTTCTGTGTAGGCAGGGAAGATTGCCATTTACGTGCTAGTTATTTTGGTTTATCCTCTTTTCACAGAGAAGTTTAGCATTTCATGCTAATAATTTTGGTTTATCCTCTGTTGATCAGAGAAGTTTTAGTGTTTTGATTGTGTGGTAACAAAGTTAACAATAGTTAAGCTGTGTTAACAAGTGTACCCTCTGTTGATCAGAGAAGTTTTAGTGTTTTTGTTTGTGTGGTACAGAAGAAACGTACAAAATGGTTAGAAGGAATGCTAGGCTGATTCCAACAACAGAAAAGGGTGGTCTTGCGACTCCTTTGTGGTCAGATAGCGAATTCAAATCACTGTTAGAGTGCAAATGAACCTAATAGTCACTGAAAAGTTAGACAAGAACTAATTCAGAAATATGAGATCCATCCAGATAAGACTTGGTCTGTAGATGAGTGTAAAAGGTATTAGGAGCATGTGTTCGCAAGAACAATGTGAAAGGCATTATCTGCTGCCACAGAGAATTTGGTTTAGCACTAGCTACACAACAATCTCAGCGTAACTCAGAGCTAGAGAAACAGAACAATGAGCTTCAAGCTAGAGTGTCCTCTTTGACTAAGAAATTGAACCGCAACAAAGCTGCAGCAAAACTGATGTGGAAGTTAGTCAGCGGATAAAATTTACCCTGATTTACAAGCATTCTTTGAAAGAGATGTAGCTCTCAATCAGTAATTGATGTGCCTGTAAATTCGGTCAATGTTTGTGGTGCTCGGAGAAGATCTCAAGGCATTGAGGAAACTGAAAGTGTTCCTCTCAACTCTTCTGTTGTGCAAATACAAACTGTTGCCAAAACACTAGGACCTAAAGATATAGAGAGACTGTCTCAGAGCTTACCCTCAGCACGCACACATTTTTCTGAATTTAGAAGAGTATTGATCAGTAAAATGCGCCTTTACGACATGTCTTTAACAGAGGTAACGCAGTTGATGTCACAAATTCTAACTGAATCTGAATTCAACAGTTTTGAATCTGCTGTTACTTCTGAACTGCGACATGCAAGTAAAGGTGATTTAAGAGAAGGTATTTTGAAAATCCTAAAGAATATCTTAGGACCCAAAATAGATTGGTCTAGAATTACTACCTGTGTGCAAAAGAAAGAAGAAACTGTGAGTGAATATACTGAGAGATTTTGTCAGTCAGCTGTAATTTACAGTGGAATTGTTGATGACCCTGAAAGTGTGCTAGATGACAAGGGACCCCTAGTTCGTATCTGGTCAGATGGCCTTGTAGCCGAATACAGAAAAGCTTTACCATTCTTAGATCTAACTTGGTCTAACAGAACTCTCAGAAGTAACCTAGACAGGTTAGCTACATGGGAAAGAGATGCTGATGTCAAGGCAAAAGTGAGAGTAGCAGCAGCTACGTTTAACACAACAAAACAAGACAAGAGATGGTCTAAAAGAGAAGGCAAATGCAACTACTGTGAAAAATTAGGACATTGGGAGAAAGAGTGTAGGAAGAAGTTGCAAGATAGTAAAAGAAATGCTATGCATAATTCTGCTCCTCCTCAGCCTGCCTACAACCCTGAAGTAGTTCCGCCAGTGACCACTGAAACTTTAGGACAGCTCGTACAGGCTCTTGTAAGAGCACAACAAGACCAGGAAAAAAACTAATTGTTGGGGCTGTGAGTAGCTACCTTTCCCTGTAATCCATCACAATGACAAAATAATTTTTGTGAAAGGTAGCGTAAAAGAGAAAGAGATTGATTTTTTGCTTGATACAGGTGCAGAGTGTACAGTAATTCCTACAAAATTGGCACAAGTTTTAAACATCCCATACAAGAAAACCAAACTTTGTTTAACTGGCGTAATAGGTGAAGATTCTGTTTTGTATGAAACCCCGCCCATAGAGGTACAATTTGGCCCAAAAACTCTGACTACAAAATTGCTATGTGCTCCATTAAATACAGGTGCAATTTTAGGCATGGATCTTCTGAGACAAGTACATCTAACGTTAGACGTGTCCTCAGAATCCGCTAGCATAAAATTTCCTCAGCACAAGTTTCTACCAATAATGCAATCCCTACTGAGTATGCTTTCTTACAGAATCATCTAATTTGGGCTAAAGACAAGGATGATTGTGGTTTGTTAACAGGTGTAGAACCAGTTAAATTGACGGAAATCCACCTCGGTCACCAAACAATATCCGATTAATAAGGAAGCTATACAGGAATCAAACCTATTGTAGAAAAGTTGCTGAAGCAAGGAGTGCTAGTTAAAACCAACAGTCCATGTAATTCACCCATATGGCCCATCAAGAAATCAAATGGGACATGGAGACTTACAATAGACTACAGAGTAGCCAATAAACATATTGATAAAATCACCCCTAGTGGCAGATCCATCTACAATTTGTAATGGCTTACCATTAGATTGTAAGATTTTTCAGTAATTGATATGTCTAATGGATTCTTTTCTGTACCGTTGCACTCTGACAGCCAGTCATGGTTAGCTTTCACAGTTGACTATGAACAATACCAGTGGACACGATTGCCACAGGGATTTCAAAACTCCCCAACTATATATCATCAGGCTGTCAGACGTGATTTGTGTGACCCAGAATGTCCAGTCAAACAGTCCACTATGATTCAATGTGTCGATGATATTTTGCTTGCCTCAACAGACCACGAGGTACATCAAATTGAATTGACAGCATTGTTGGACTATTTGCATAAAAAAGGACACAAATGCAGCTTTCACAAAGCTCAAATTGCTAAAAAGCAAGTCACATTTCTGGGTCAAACAATTGGTGCAGGAAATAGATCCATTACACAGGATCGAGCGGCTTCAGTCAAAGCCATACCTCCGCCTACTACCATTAAAACACTCCGCTCATTTTTAGGAACAGCAGGTTACTGTAGACCTTGGATTGAAGACTATGCCTCGATTGCGCAGCCTCTCTATGATTTGTTGAAAGGCCATGGTAAAGATTCAGATACTGTTTGTATGGAAGAAATTCATCTCAAAGCTTTTAATGATTTGAAGAGAGCACTATGTCAAGCACCAGCATTAGGAATTGCCCAATCAGATAGACCCTTTGTGCTTTATGTCCATGAACACTTAGGCTTTATGACTGCATGTCTAATGCAAGATCATGGGGCAGCTTACGCCCAATTCATTACTATTCTGGTAAACTTGACATAGTCGCTCAAGGTATGGGCCCATGCCTCAGAGCAGTACAGGCAGTTCATCTAGCGCTTCAGGCTTCATCAGGAATGGTGTTAGGTCAGAATGTAAATGTAAATGCCCTCACGCAGTGTCTGCACTAATGAATCAAGCAAAAGTCACTTCTGTCACCTCCTCCCGTTGGGGAAATTGGTTAGCAACCTCACAGCCCCGAACATTGTTATACAGCGTGCACCAGTCACGAACCCATCCTCATGTATGATGTCTGCAATGACTGAAGTTGTGTTAGAGGGTGAAGGTGAAATGACTCATGATTGTGTTACGCTTACATATGCAGCGACAAGTGAAATAGCAGAAACTCCCATAGAGAACGCAGAATTGGAGTTGTTTGTTGATGGTTCAGCTCAAGTTATTGAAGGTAACAGACGAGCAGGATATGCAGTAACTTCCACCACTGAAGTAGTTGCTTCAGGTCGTCTTCCAGATCATTTTTCAGCTCAAGCTGCAGAACTAGTAGCCTTAACAAGAGCATGCACGCTAGCTTCAGGATCAGTTGCAAATATCTACACAGATTCCAGGTATGCTTTTGGGGTAATTCATGATTTTGGTGTTATTTGGCAAACCAGACAATTTCTAACTTCTGCTGGATCCCCCATTAAGCATGCTGGATTAGTGAAAGATTTAATGTTTGCCATGAAACTCCCAAAGAAATTAGCGGTGATCAAAGTGAAAGCACACCTCACAACTAATACTACGGAAGCTAAAGGTAATGCTCTTGCTGATGTAGCGGCTAAACAGGCTTGTTTCTATGCAACTGTACAAGTGTGTTCAGGTAGTACAGCACAGAAGACAATTCTACCTCCGGAATCAATCATTGATCTGTATAAAGACGTTCCTCTATATGAAGCATGGACATGGTTAGACAAAGGAGCCACTGTGGATTCATCCAGCTGCTGGACCAAAGGGGGAAAGTATGTTGCTCCCGAATCACTGTTGCCATATTTGGCTCAACAAATACACAATTTGGGTCACAGTGGTCCAGCAACGATGAATCACAGGTTCTCAAATCAATGGTGGAATCCAAAATTCAGAAA
Organism: Onychostoma macrolepis; assembly: GCF_012432095.1. Lineage (NCBI taxonomy): Eukaryota > Metazoa > Chordata > Actinopteri > Cypriniformes > Cyprinidae > Onychostoma > Onychostoma macrolepis. The sequence goes on along the minus strand of NC_081179.1, from coordinate 13,102,151 downwards.
CATAGCCACTGAAACAGTCAAGAGATGTGTAACATGTCAGAAAAATAATGAGGTACCAGCAGCCACCACACCAGCAGCACATACCCCAGCTCCACCAGGGCCATTTCGTCACCTGCAAGTTGATTACATATCATTGCCCCCTTGTAAAGGAAAAACTGACGTTTTGGTAGTAATAGACAAATTCTCAAGATGGGTAGAAGCTTATCCAACAGGGCGTGCTACAGCTGCACATACGGCTAAATGTCTTGTTACTGATTTCATTCCCAGATGGGGATTACCAGATTGCATTGACTCAGATCAAGGTACCCACTTCACAGGACAGGTAGTCAAGGAAGTGTCTAGAATGTTGAAGATTAAGTGGAACCTTCACTGTCCCTATAGGCCACAAGCATCAGGACAGGTTGAACGATCAAACAGAACAATCAAAACCAGGCTAAGCAAAATGCATCAGGAAGGAGTACCATGGGTTGAAGCACTGCCCGCAGTACTGTGTAGTATGAGGCGTCACCTAACAGATCAGTAGGACTGAGCCCTCATGAGATTATTACTGGGCGTCCCATGCAGATGCCAGGTGTAATTGATCTTAGAAATGCTGATGTTCACATTGTTTCAGATGCCCTGATCGCTACTGTGAAAACCTCACAAAGGCAGTACAGAGTGCCAGAGAGAGAGTTGAGTCGTGTTGGCAGACTCCACTAGAAGGTGGACACACTATCATCCCAGGTCAATGGGTCATGATAAAGTCGTTCAGAAACAAGCCATTAGAGCCTAAGTGGTACGGACCACATCAAGTGATGTTGATTACAGCAGCTGCAGTATTGTGTCAGGAAGGAAAACTTGGACTCATGTGTCACACTGTAAAGTTGTTCCTCCACCTACAGGGATAGGTTAGGACACATGGACCAGTGAGGAGCCCAGGGAAGAACCAGAGCAACAGGCTTCGGGGGCCAACCATGCGGTGAACATCCCCTCATAGGCCTTCCCCATCCACTAGTCCACCCTCACCTCACTGTTCTTTAGGTGTCACAGGAATTAAGAAATAGGGAAAGAAGGAACAACAATAGCAGACGCAGATTGAACAGAGGATACAACCCTAATGTTTGTAGTCTTTAGAACAAATACTGCTGTCTTTTGTTTTCTTTCTTCCTCTGTGCAGATACCACTTGATGGCTGTCCTGAGACCCATACGCCGAACTCCTCACCTGCGTATGAAGCCACAACCTCTAAAAGACAACGAGACCCACTGCAGAGCCAACTGTCACGGAAGACAGAACAAAGAAAAATACACAACGCAGAGTATCACATACGAGAACTTCAGTCATCCAGCAACATGATCAAGACATTCTTGATCTTTCAGCAAAATTACACCTGATGGCTGAAGATAATTCTTCATGGTTCGGAAACCTGTTAGTATCAAGTGTTTCATGCAACAAATGACTCACGCCCATCACGAGAAATGACAGTTCCAACCAGAAAAGACCCGTAAGAACTTCACGGACCATAATTGCATGTTTTGTTTCTGTGTCAGCATGCAATTACATACAAGCAACACAGAACAAGTGCTATGTGCCTGTAACGATCACATGTTACAAGAATGAACTTTTAAGTGTCTAAATTTGTATTTTGTGAGAGTTATTAGAACTCTCAAAGGGGGAATTGTGGGATTACAAATTTATTTAAATGTTTAATTTAGATTCCAATGTAATAGTGTACAAACTGAAGAAGTTATATACATTGTATTTAGCATTTATGGTGAAGATGATGACATCAGATGAACGATTCAAGAGGTCCCTGCCAGTTCCTGTTCTCTTATTGTAAGTCTAATGAGCCAGACGACGGAGACTCTTGCCTTTTGTTTGTAATTGCTCTTGATGCCCCTGCCCCAATCTTTGGGCAGTTAGGCTGATTAGATTAGGAGTGGTTAAATGGGGCAGGATTCTATACCTGAATACCTCATTTGCATGCTTAAAGGTCGTCACCCAGGTGCTTTGTGTTCACTCCTAAGCACTGCCCCCTAAATGTATTTAAAACTACAATGTATCACTGCTTTTAGTTAGACTTGGATGACTACAGCGACGCGCAGCGAGTTCTCAATAAAGAGTAACTTCTGGATGAAAGATATCCCAACGTCTCCTGGTCTCTGCTTCGTAGAAGAGAAAAGTTCACAACAAGACTAAACAGAAAATAAACACGAAATGGCTTGGTAAAGTAGCTAACACTAGGAGAGTGATAAACGCTAGACAATACTCGGCGATCTGAACAGGAACTGAGTAGGTATTATATAGTGTGTGTAATAGCTCTCAGGTGAGCGTGTGATTGGTGACAGCTTTGTGATCAGTACATTCAGCTGTGTCAGTGCAATAGATGATGGGAACTAGTGCTGGGCGGTATACCGGTTCATACCGAATACCGGTGTTTATTTTTCTTATGATATGAATTTTTAAAATACCGCAATACCGGTGTCATTTAAATAACGTTCAGAACGCGACACTGTTTGAGAGGGGTCTCTTTTCACTATTGCATTGTGGCAAGAACACAGCTGTATGTGTTACTAAGCGTGAGAGTTCTGATGCTGTAGAACTAGTAGAACGTGATGACAGAAGAACTCATCCACCGCCCGCTGCCATCAGCTCCCGCATCTCACAGGCACGAGCGTGACTTTAGCACTATATTTAGCAACTTTCAGACCCTTTTAGCGGCTTTTTTCCATAGAACATACAAACTGACAAACCTAGCGACATTTTTGGATAAACCTTAGCTATGGTTCAGTTGGAAGATGTCACCAGTGCTGCCCCGCGAGCGCGAGATCTGACTCTCGGCGCAGTGTCACCTCTCTCTGCGTCTGTTCTGTGCAGTGAGCGGCAGAGAAGCACCGCATTCAGCTGGCCGTACCGCAGCAGATTCGCCAATAAATGAGTACAAAACAGCATTTCCAAGCACTTGCCGCTAACTGACTGTTTGGGATTATAAATATGAGCATAGTTCGGCTATGCACTTTTTTTGGTTTATTTTTTAGTTTGTTACTCAGACGCAGGCAGTGCGCTGCATGAGACAGAAAAGTAATAGTCAAAACTACCGCATAGCCACTCTTTAGTGTAACGTTAGATGCATGTTGATTTTATCAGACGATGTCACGATTATAAATGAGAGTGACTCCTGGTTAACATGTATTAATGAATCGTGTTTAGTCACTATTTAGTGTGGAATTTTTCTACAATATTCGCTCATCATGACAGTAAAATAGGACATTCTAAGTCAATCTACTGCAGTTTTTCCTCCCTCAATCAGTAGAAAATGTGGTTAACACCCGGTCATGCATGAAAAAAAATAAATAAATACCGTCATATACCGTGAAACCGGTATAATTTTGAAAAATACCGTGATATAAATTTTTGGTCATACCGCCCAGCACTAATGGTAACTGTAGTCCGGAGTGACATGTAACAGTCTGTGTGGCGTGAGAGTCAATATGATGGAAGAGCGACCTCTGATGGCGAGTGGACGGCAGACTACGAACCGGATTCGTGACGGTGGTGACATTCCATAGGAGTAATGGATTTTATACTGTCTCTCCCTACACTAACCCTACTCCTAAACCTACCCTTACGAAAATAAAAAAAATTCTCATTGGACCCAAAAAAAGACAATGATTTCAGATATTGTCATCTTTGTGAGGACATTTTGTCCCCATAAACTAGGGTTTACCTGAACAACACACACACACTTACAAAATAGTGGTTATCATCTTAGACAAATCACTTTTAGTGTAAAAATAATTCATTGCATTTGGTTATCCCTAAATTGCAATCACATTCTATAGAAACTATATATCTATCGAATCTATATCTATTGATGCAGCAAATGATTCACTGATTAACCATTAACATGAGCTAGATTAAATAACAGACAAATGTATTAAACTGAATGTGAAGTCATGCAAATTAAAAGTTTGATAGTAATAGCTTTATGAAAGGCAGTTACTGTGAATGAAACATTTATATAGATGAAACACTTATTTTTTGTAGTGAAAAGGATATTTTGTGATTGTGTGTATTGTACTAACACAATTGAAAATATGCTGAAATGTTTGAAAAAAAGTGCACTTTTGATGATCTGTTGTGATATTAGTAGTAAGAGTTTTGAAAATGTACCAATTGCTTGTGAAAATTGCGCCAAAGCAACTAAAAAGAACTGTAAACATACAAACAAGACAAAACTGTAAATATAATAAGCAGCAGCCTAATCATCAGGGTCCAAGTGGAAAAGTGGTAAAAATTACCAAATTTAAAAGAGCAGATTCTGTGGATACAGCTGTATTGGTGAAGAATATCAACACTGCTCAAAAGTCCTGAGAGTTTTTAGTTATTAATGCCCCCCTAGCATTGGAAATTAATGAAATGTGGCACTGAAGGCAAGAAGGCTGTAAAAAAAAAGAGCGTGTCGTCAGCGCTATACATTGTGCAAAATGTTTTAAAATATAAATATACAACAAAAACAACTTATTGTCCATAGTTTTAAAGTAGATGTTTCAATAATTTAAAACTGATAATAAATAAAAACATAAGAACAGGCTAAATGTTAATGAGTAAGAAGTAGGAAGAACACACACATTCCATAGAAACATACAGTAATATGCGTTTCTGTGATTTCTGTATCTTGTAAATGATACTTGTATTTATGCCCAGCTTCAGATGCTGCTTTCACAAAAGTACTATTACTTGCATTATATTTTAAACCTAAATTTAATACCCAAATATTTCATCAAAATTATTATTTTAGTCAGAATGGACTACTTGCACAACTAGGCTGACCAATTAGAGCAGACTGCGTGGATTTTAAAAAACCAAGAGGTGCCGCAACAATATAAATTATAAGAAAAATAATGAATTATGAAACATACATTGCTGGTGCCATATCAGGTTTGTTTTAGATCAGGACCCTGTGACGGCCATTTCATTATTTAGCTTCAAGGAACTGCTTTACCCATTTTGCTGTGTGATAGGGGTCATTGTCCTGCATGAAAATTGCAGGCTGATTGGGATGTGCTTGCAGGAAAAGAACTGCATGTTGCTTAAGGAGGTTCTGATAAACATTTGCATTTACCCTGCCATGTATCTGTATAAGAGGCCCAACTCCTGCTGCAGAAAACATCCCCCAACCATGACACTTCCTCCACCACCTTTCACTGAATTCTTTACACACTTGGGCTTCAGTCTTTCCTCCAATTTGATGCCAAACAAAATGTTTCCCATCAGACCCAAATAAATTAAACTTGCTCTCATCACTAAAGTAAACTTTGGACCAGTTCTCCTCTGTCCACACAACATGCTCCTCAGCAAAGGTTAGTCTAGTCTTTTGATTCTTTCTGCTGATGAGAGGCTTGGTCACTGCAGAGTGGGCTTTCAGTCCGACTTCTCTTAAACGTGCCGAGACAGATCCTTACCCTGTTTAGCACTGAACTGGCGAGCAATTCCAGCTGCAGTGTTGAACCGATTGCCCATTGAGAGTCTCCACATTATCCTTCCTTCTCGTGCATTTATTTTACGTGGATGACCAGCCTTTTTGGGGGACTTGAATGAATTTGTGTCATTGTAAACCTGCAATATTTTACGAATCATAGATTTGGAATGACCAACTTTTCTTGCGCTGGCAGAAAGGGTCATTCCTTTGGCCTTCATCTGGACAACCTCCCATCGCAGGGTTTCAGTCCACTGTATATATAGTTTTACAATAGTAATTGTTAAACTGGAATTACTTTGTATATAGATGCCCTTTTTTTTACATTTGAGCCCTTACCCCCGAGGACCTCAGAATCGTATGGTTTTTAACACTGATTTATCAGAATTATTTTATATAATTTATATAATTATTATACTGTTAATTCATTACACATGAGCAATTTTTGTTTAACAATTATAATGAAGCATTTAGTTTAAATGAATATATATATTAGTGCTGTCAAGCGATTAATGGCGATTAATCACATCAAAATAAAAGTTTTTCTTTGCATAATATGTGTGTGTTCTGTGTATATTTATTATGTATAGATAAATACACACACATACAGAATATATTTAGAAAATATTTGCATGTATTTACATCTATATTTATATTCATATAATTTATATTATAAATAAATATATTTAATATATAAAGTAAACATAACATATTTTTCTGAAATATATACATGCATGTATATATATACGTAATAAACACAGCACACATACATATATTATGTAAACAAAAACTTTGATTTTGGATGCGATTAATCGCCATTAATCGTTTGACAACACTAATATATATATATATATATATATATATATATATATATATATATATATATATATATATATATATATATATATAAATAATGTAATTACATAAGCCCTTAGAATCAAATGATAAAACTTTTAAAATGACTACATGTGACATGGACTACATGGTCGAGCTTCTCTATACCTGTATTTAGACTATATACACTAATTTCACAACTTTAATTTGTACTGATATAGCAAGATGTTTTCTTCTTGCTGTGTAAATGCATTTAAATTCTTCATGTTTTGAATCTGTTGATCTTCAGCAGAAGAGAATTCAGTTCTTAAAGTTCTTACTTGAATGAGGAATTTTTTGGCTCCCCTAGGGTCCTGTGGCGGTCCAGCCTCGCACTCCTTCAGCTCATTCCTCAGATCCCACAACTTCTTTTTTATCTGTTCGTTGAGCTGTGGCAGTGATTTCTGACACACACACACACACACACACACACACGCAAAATTTGGTACACAACACTTCTTCAATTTTTCACACAATGCATATAAAATGTGAATACACTCAATAGATGTAGTAAAAAATTTATATGAATAGGTCTTTAGAGTAAGACGTTTAGAAACTTACTTTGATATGATCGACCAGATGCTGAGACAGTTTGACAGCAAGACTTTTGATAGTTGCTTTTTCCTCTTGCAAGAGGCAACTGTAGATAACCAGATATTTTAATCAAACGAAAACTGTGCTTTGGCCATGGTGAACATTACAAAAAAATATATAATAGCACTTCTGATGGCCAAAGTGAGGCGCATATTTTTGTAACTTCAGTATACTACCATGATAGAAAACTGTTGGAATGTGAAAACAAAGTAACATGATTTAAACATAATAAATCAAGTCTTAATGACACAAATTTTAGGGAACACAAAGTAACATTATATTCTTTTGATGTTATAACCTGAAATGTTCATGGTTTTGGAAGAAGTCTCTCTCCATATGTGCTGACTCCTCTAGAGAAATGTTATCATCGATCTGCTGTTGTCCTCTACACTTCACCATAATGTAACCTTTGCGGAGAGGAATCACTTCATTGCTGACAATTCTCAAAATTCTCTTTTCTGTTCCTTTATCTATGAGGTCTGGCTTGGTCAAAATGGCTGTGAGAATGAAAAACAGTTATTTAGTAAAATGGGAATTTGCTGACACAGGTGTTCATTTTAGGTATTGTGGATTATGTGCTGCATTACCAACAGTTCTTTTGCCATCAGGATCTACTTCTTGAGCCATTTTTAATGCTTCTGTTGTTGCAATATCAGTGTTGCATGGGCACATTACCATGTTTATTGTCTCTTGCTTCTCAGTATATTTCATGATCATACGTTTGATCTACAAAATATGAAGACATTTTTAAAACTGAATAAGTGGTACTGAATGTGGCTTACAAAATCAGATTATACAACCTACCTGGCTTCCAATATCTTGTGGTTGTCCATTTACTGGGACTCTGGCAATTCCAGGTAGATCGATCAGTGTGAGGTCACATACACCTTAACTATGTTTCTCAACCTGAATGCATTGGTCAATTTTATACAGAGAAGCTTAGCTGAGCAATAAGAAATTCAAGCATTTGTAGAATTAGTTCATGAATCTTGGAGTGTGAGTGATGCAGCAATAATGGGTTGTTGACATGACATGGCATTTTCACTGTCCCACAAGATAAAAATGAATATAATTAATATTGTCGTTATTTAAAATACGGTAAATGGTTAAACATTTATTTGTCCTACGTGGACCTGTTGTTATAAAAGCTGCAGTGTCATTAGATTTTTTTTTTACATTTTGAGCTAAATCTCAAAATTGTCCTATGGTGTGACTGTCCCAAGCATGGTTCAATAAATTACAACTTTTATAAATGAAAAAGAAAAGCATAAAAATGTTAATAAATACCTCTGGCATAATTGTACAAGTGTCTATTTTAGTAAATGGCAATCATTTTTTTCATCCATATATTTCTGAAAGCGTAGGAACTTGATACATTTTGTCTCTGAAAACCATGTCCTCTGGTGTGACACCATATCCTCTGGTGTGACACCATATCCTGATTTTAAATCAGCCAATTCCAGAGAAAACTTTAATTAGTTGAAGGACCCCATTCATGGTCATGTTACTGAAGCCCCCTGTCAAGCCCATGACATGTGCACATGGTCAATTTTGTCTCAGAACTGTTCAAATATTTACCTTTTTTGGAACCACTACAAAAGTGTTACGTTACAGGTGTCACGCCTGCACTGTCACACCACAGGACAAAGATGTCGCACCAGAGGACAAGGTCTCTTTTAAAAAGCATTTTAAATAATTAAATAAGATTTATTCAACTACTTTTTATTCTTTTTTGATCATTTTCAGTGTTCTTAAATGCAATAATTACATTCAATTATTTTCTGATGTTTTTTACAGAAAACTTGTACTGTTATAAAGTGTCACGAAAATAAGAATAAAATGTGATGCTTTGTTTTTGAGACAGAAAGAATTGAGGGAGAGAAATTAGTGGAAGAGAGAGGACATGGAAATATATAGAGAAAAGTAACAGGGATCCACGCAGAAGAGTTTCAGTAACATACTGATTGACTAAGAGACTGAATTTTGTTGATGAAAATTATTATTTTTTTTGTTTAAAAAACATGTTGATATTGTTTGTATCAAAATAAACTTTCTCGACTTCCAGTATAACAATGAAGGAGTGAACAGCTAGAGAACGGGGGCTCCCGATCCATCCTTTAAATTTCAAAATTTATAAGACACATAAGATCAACAATCACAGTAATAGTTACTTAAGACGTCGCAGAACTATGAGCAACTCTAAACAAAAGCAAGCTCACACTTCAGCTCCGCCGACCACGAGATCAACCGCTAGCATAGCGGGTAAATTAGCAGCCATGGCTACCTCATCTAATGCAGAGAAACAATCCGCAACTGAGACTATTGAACCTGTATCCATTGGAAAAATTTGTTTCTGAACTAACAAAACAAAGAAATAGTATCAGAGAAGACATTCGTGGTTTGATTCAAGAATTTATTGGTCATTTGCAAAGTTCGATAGATGCATTACGAGAAACGGTAGATGACTTTCAAGGCCGTTTGGTGTCGATGGAATCCCGAGTTGGGGAAAACTTTGAAAAGCTGATAGCAGCAGAAAAAGTTATCAAAACTCTGTAAACCCAAAACTCATCCTTGCTTGACCGCATCGAAGACCTGGAAAACAGATCCCGCAGATCCAACTTGAGGATTGTTAATAATCCAGAAGGAAGTGAAAATAATCAAGATCCCATTAAGTTCATTTCCGAAATGCTGAAAGGAGGTGACGGGAGCAGAAGTCTTCTACGAACCACCAATACTGGAGAGAGCTCACTGATCCCCCGGTCAAAAACCGACAGATGGCCGAAAATCACGTCCATTTGTGGTTTGCTTCCACCGGTTCCAAGACAAAGAGAGGCTACTCCGATGGTCTAGGAGTCATGAGATCCAGTACAAGGGGAACGCAGTCAGAATATATCCGGATCTCAGCGCAGCCCTGTCAAAGAAACGCGCTTTGTTCAACGGCATAAAGCAATCACTTTACCAAAAAGGAATACGATTCCAGCTGCTTTACCCAGCTCGCTTGAGAGTGACAGTCGAAGAACAAACTTTCATATTCAATTCACCTGAGGAGGCGAAACAGTTCTACGACCAACGGGTCAATGCCTAAGGACAACCGGAATATCTAAACTTATCTTTAAGTGGAGAACATTACCCGCTATCTACGAGGATGACTTGTAAAAGATATAGGTATCTTTAAGGCATTTGTTTTATTTAATTCTTGCTTCAAATATTAATGTTCTTCCTTGTCTGAAAAATACTTGTTGTTTTGGAAAACAAACAAACAAACAAACACAAAATTTAATGACTGTGTATTGATACTCCAAGGAGTAAAAAGTAAACTTCTGTAAAAAAATTCTGGATGTAGAAAATGTTATAGTGGATTGGGATACCCCCGTTGATAGGAACGGTTCTGAGTAATTTGAGGGATTACTGGGGGTACGTGTATGGGGACCTACCATTTGCCTCCGTTCTTGAGACAAATATAGGAAGAGGTCAATGTTTCTTGTGCTTGATTGAGAGAGAGGGTGGGACATTGTGGGGGCCTTTTTTTTTTTTTTTTTTTAACATCACTCACTTGTACCTGTGGAAATATGGTCTTTCTTTCATTCATCTATTCTTATAAAAGTACTGACTGATGTGTGACATGTTTAAGAAAGAAGGAGGGTCTTTTATTTGTTTTATTACCTGGAACGTAATTTTCGGATATAGCGTTTCTGCAAGAAAATGCATTTTCAAATAGCAGATCAGGTAAGACTTAGAAAACCATGGGTTGGACAGATTTTTCATTCCTATTTCAACAGTAAAACAAGAGGAGCAACAATTATAATTCATAAGAAAGTCCAGTTTAATGCATCTAAATGTGTTTCTGATCCCCAAGGACACTTTGTTATCGTGACTGGATATCTGTTTCAAATCCCTGTTGTCCTGGTATGTGTTTATGCCCCAAATTGGAACGATGTTAACTTCATTCATAAAGTCATCTCACATCTACCAGATTTAAATACAGGTGCATCTCAATAAATTAGAATGTTGTGAAAAAGTTCATTTTTTCTTGTAAGTTATTTCAAAAAGTGAAACGTTAATATATTTTAGATCCATTGCATGTAAAGTAAAACATTTCAAAAGTTTTGTTTTTGTTTTAATTTTGATGATTAGAGCTTACAGCTCATGAAAGTCAAAAATCTGTATCTCAAAATATTAGAATATTTACATTTGAGTTTCAATAAATGACCATCCCTACAGTATAAATTCCGGTATCTCTTGTTCTTTGAAACCACAATAATGGAGAAGACTGCTGACTTGGCAATGATCCAGAAGACGAACACTGACGCCCTCCACAAAGAGGGTAAGTCACAGAGGGTCATTACTGAAAGGTGTGGTTGTTTACAGAGTGCTGTATCAAAGCATATTAAATGCAAAGTTGACTGGAAGGAAGAATTTGGGTAGGAAAAGGTGCACAAGCAACAGGGATGACTGCAAGCTTGAGAATACTGTCAAGCAAAGCTGATTCAAACACTTGTGAGAGCTTCACAAGGAGTGAACTGAAGCTGGAGTCAGTGCATCAAGAGTCACCACGCTCAGACGTCTTCAGGAAAAGGGCTACCAAGCCACTTCTGAAGCAAAGACAACATCAGAAGCGTCTTACCTGGGCTGTGGAGAAAAATAACTGGGCTGTTGCTCAGTGGTCCAAAGTCCTCTTTTCAGATGAAAGTAAATTTTGCATTTCATTTGGAAATCAAGGTCCCAGAGTCTGGAGGAAGAGTGGAGAGGCACAGAATCCATGTTGCTTGAAGTCCAGTGTGAAGTTTCCACAGTCTGTGATGATTTGGGCTGCCATGTCATCTGCTGGTGTTGGTCCACTGTGTTTTCTGATGTCCAGAGTCAACGCAGCCATCTACCAGGAAATTTTAGAGCACTTCATGCTTTCTTCTGCTGACAAGCTTTATGGAGACGCTGATTTCATTTTCCAGCAGGACTTGGCACCTGCCCACACTGCCAAAGGTACCAAAAGCTGGTTAAATGACCATGGTGTTGGTGTGCTTGACTGGCCAGCAAACTTGCCTGACCTGAACCCCATAGAGAATCAGAGGGAGAATTTGTCAAGAGGAAGATGAGAGACACCAGACCCAACAATGCAGATGAGCTGAAGGCCACTGTCAAAGAAACCTGGGCTTCCATACCACCTCAGCAGTGCCACAAACTGATCACCTCCATGCCACGCCAAATTTAAGCAGTAATTAAAGCAAAAGGAACCAAGTATTGAGTACATATACAGTAAATGAACATACTTTCCAGAAGGCCAACAATTCACTAAAAATGTTTTTTTTTATTGGTCTTATGAAGTATTCTAATTTGTTGAGAATTGGTGGGTTTTTGTTAAATGTGAGCCTAAATCATCACGATTAAAAGAACCAAAGACTTAAACTACTTCAGTCTGTGTGCATTGAATTTATTTAATACACGAGTTTCACAATTTGAGCTAAATTACTGAAATAAATGAACTTTTCCACGACATTCTAATTCATTGAGATGCACCTGTACATACAAATAAATTTTTGGCGGAGATTTAAATTGTGTTGTTAACTCAAAATTAGATCGTTCAAATCCAAAACCAATGCCACAATCTAAATTATCTTTAGCTCTCTCAACTTTTATGGCACAAACAGGATGTTTGGATCCATGGAGATTTTTATTTCCACAAAAAAGAGAATTTTCCTATTTCTCTCATGTTCATTCATCTTACTCTAGAATAGATTATTTCTATATTGATAAAACACTACTTCCTTCATTAGAATACTACTCAATACTCTGCCATTATAATATCGGATCACGCCCCACTACTTTTAGATTTACGATTTACTCTCTGCAGTAACCAACGCCCCACTTGGAGATTGAATCCAACTCTGTTGGCAGACAAAAAATTCCAAACATGTACATCAACAGCAATTGATAATTTTTTGGCTACAAACACATTTGAAGAGGTATCACCATCGACTTTATGGGAAACATTTAAAGTAGTCATCAGAGGTGAAATCATAGCTTATTCTTCATATACCAACAAACTAAAGAATGCAAAATTACAACAACTCATTGATTCCACAGCAAAAATAGATAACCACGTCTCATTAACTCCTTCAGAAGAGTTATTCAAAAAGAGAGTGGAACTTGAAGCGCAATATGATCAACTTTCAATTGAAAGGACTCAACAGTACTTGTTATGGCTAAAGGGAATTTTTATGAACATGGGGAAAAAGCAAGCCGATTACTAGCACATCAGATAAAATGTCAGTCAGCTTCTAGACTAATTCCACAGATTCGAAACAGATCACAACAACTAACAATGGACCCCAAGGAAATTAATGACACCTTCAAAGAATATTACTCTAATTTGTACTCTTCTGAGTTTCCAGAAGATACCTCAAATATGTTAATGTTTCTAGATGGTTTAAACATTCCGAAAATTAATTTGGAGCAAAAAGAAAAATTTAGAACAGCCTATTAAGAGGTCATAGACTCAATAAATGCAATGCAAAGTAGCAAAACCCCTGGTCCAGACGGATATCCCGTAGAATTTTAAAAAGCCTTTGCGCACAAAATAGCTCCACTCCTATTGAAAATGTTTGAAAATTCTTTAGAAAATGTAAAATTACCACAAACCCTTACAGAGGCATTTATAACACTTATTTTAATACCAGGAAAAGACCCATCCCTGTGTAGTTCTTATAGACCAATTTCATTGTTAAAGGAACACTCCACTTTTTGGAAATAGGCTCATTCTCCAACTCCCCAGAGTTAATAAGTTGAGTTTACCGTTTTGAATCCATTCAGCCGATCTCCGGGTCTGGCGATAGCACTTTTAGCATAGCTTAGCATAGATCATTGAATCCTATTAGACCAGTAGCATCGCGTTCAAAAATGACCAAGAGTTTGATAGTTTTCCTATTTAAAACTTGACTCTTCTGTAGTTATATCGTGTACTAAGACGGCGGAAAATGAAAAGTTGCGATTTTCTAGTCCGATTTGGCTAGAACTATACTCTCATTCTGGTGTAATAATCAGGAACTTTGCTGCGTAACATGGCGTAGCAGGCGCAGTGATGTGCGCGGCGCCTGAAAGTAGTCCCGGCAATATTATAACTGGTTTACCTGGCTGGGGACTGCTTTCAGGCGCTGCGTATCACTGCGCCTGCTGCGCCATGTTACGGCAGCAAAGTTCCTTGATTATTACGCCGGAATGAGAGTAGTTCTAATCATATCAGCCTAGAAAATCGCAACTTTTCATTTTCCACCGGTCTTAGTACACGATATAACTACAGAAGAGTCAAGTTTTAAATAGGAAAACTATCGAAACTCTTTGGTCATTTTTGAACGCGATGCTACTGGTCTAATAGGATTCAATGATCTATGCTGTTATGCTAGTGCTATCGCCAGATCCGGAGATCGGCTGAATGGATTCAAAAACGGTAAAACTCAACTTATTAACTCTGAGGGAGTTGGAGAATGAGCCTATTTCCAAAAAAAGTGGAGTGTTCCTTTAAATGTCGATGTTAAAATACTTGCCAAAATTTTAGCTTTCAGAATTGATTCTCTCTTACCAGAAATTATTTCTCCGGATCGGATGGGTTTTGTCAAAGGTCGTTACTCGTAGAGGTTGTGGTTTCCCTGGATGCAGAAAAAGCATTTGATAGAGTTGAGTGGGGCTATTTATTTTTAATATTGAAAAGGTTTGGCTTTGGCCCGAAATATATAAATTGGATTCAATTGCTTTATTCTACCCGTAAAGTCTCTGTTATAACAAACAAAGTACGCTCACAATTTTTCCCAATACTAAGAGGCACAAGACAAGGATGCCCTTTAAGTCCCCTTCTTTTCGCATTAGCGATAGAACCTCTTTCTATAATGCTTAAATCTCTACAGTCCATAAAGGGCATTGATAGGATGGGTATAGAACATAGAGTTTCTTTATATGCAGACGACCTGTTGTTATATATTTCAAACCCAGTTGAAAATGTCCCCAAAATAGTGCAAAATCTTTCTGCCTTTGGCAGTTTCTCAGGATATGAATTGCATTTTTCTAAAAGTGTATGCTTTCCCATTAATCCTATGGCTCTACAAATTAAAACTTCATCCCTCCCATTTCATATCTCTTAATCCGGCTTTAAATACTTAGGAGTACATATTACTCAAACTTTTTCAGGCCTATATAAAAATAACTTTTTACCCCTTATAAATAAAATTAAAACTGATCTACAAAGATGGGACACATTATACCTGTCTTTAGCAGGTAAAGTGTATTAAAATGAATGTCCTACCTAAATTTTTATACTTGAATGAATGAATGAATGAATGAATGAGGCATTTATATAGCGCTTTATTGTGTATTGCAATACACCCAAAGCGCTTTACAATCGTGTGGGGGGGCTCTCTCCTCAACCACCACCAGTGTGCAGCATCCACTTGGATGATGCGACGGCAGCCACAGGACAGGTGGAGAGGAGGTGGAGAGGAGAGAGATATAGAGCCAATCAAGTGGATGGGGTTTATTGGGAAGCCATGATTGACAACGGCCAGTGGAGGGAATATGGCCAGGACACCGGGGTTACGCCCCTACTCTTTACGATGGGTGTCATGGGATTTTTAATGACCACAGAGAGTCAGGACCTTGGTTTAACGTCTCATCCGAAAGACGGATTACTTATTCCAGTCCTTCCCAGTTTTTATCCCAAAAGCCTTTTTTCGTACATTAAATAAGCTTATAACATCATTTTTATGGAAAGGGAAGAACCCAAGAATTAATAAAGACCTTTTGGAAAGACAGCGATTTCAAGGAGGTTTAGCTTTACCTAATTTTATGGGATATTGCTGGGCAGCAAATCTTCAAAAGTCATAATTTCCCAGAGAAAGGCAGAAGCAGATACTGGTATTTCTACATCACTTCCCGCCTTAATAACAATGAAACTACCCTTCTCCCCTTATCAGTATACCTCAAACCCAGTCGTAAGTTCAACACTTAAAATATTGTCTCAATTTAGACAAACGTACAAACTTAAGGACTTCTCCTTGTTAAGCCCTCTCAGTAACAACCTCTATTCCCGCTGGTAAAATAGACTACACCTACGTGCAATGGCAGAGTACTGGATTGGCTAAATGCAGTGATTTTTACATTGATAACACTTTCGCTAATTTCAACGACCTTTTACAGAAATGTCAGCTAGCACAATCTAACCTGTTCCGTTATTTTCAAGTCCGACATTTTATTCAATCTCAAAGTTCCACCTTTCCTAACCTACCCCCTACCTAATGGATAAAATTTTACAGATTCCTGTAACCCCTAAAGGTCAAATTTCTGCATTATACAATATAATTGTGTCTGCAAGCAATACCTCAATTGAAAAAAATTAAAGAAAAATGGACCAAGGATATAGACTCTGTAATTGATGAAATGATGATGCCCTAAAAAGAGTAGATGGATCAACCACCTGTGCACGCCTTAGTCTTATCAAATAAATCTACCAAAAACTTCAATGTGGATTTGTGATTTGATATTATATTTAAAACTAGAAAAAATAAAATATGTCAAAAAAGGATCCATCCAAACATTTTATAAAATTTGGAAACCTATGATTACATATTTTGAAAAGATGAAGACCCTACCTTCTAATTAATAGAACTAAAGTTTCAAAAAGGCCATCTGACTTTAATATACTTACTTATGTCATTCTTATATATCTACACAGAAAGACTATTGGAGTGACTATTTTTTCACTTTCTGTTAATTTAAGGTTGTGGAACAGGGTGGGGAAAGAAAATACATAATTGTATAATTGTTTGAATTTTTTTTGTCTAAACATGTTTGAAAAATTAATAAATAAAGTGCAAAAAAATAAATAAATAAACTTTCTCCTTTGACGTTCAAAATTAAATATAAATAATTTAATAACTACCATTTCTGTCCTTTAGTGTGACGTAATTTCCTATGGCGTGACACACATAAAAGAACCACATTTTTTTTTATCTCAAATCATCTTAAAAAAAAACAGTTGAGTATTGCAATAGGGGAGATACAAATATCACTCAACTTAAAATGGTATCATTTTCAACAGTTCTGAACAGATGACAGCAAAATTTGTCTTGTTGTCAATTTTTGTCTTGAAATTGTCCAAGTCATGGGGAAAAAAACTGCATAAATATTTATATAATATGCATTTTTCTGCCTATTTGTCAACTACCCTAATGCCAACGCAAATGCATAATTTGCTGTTGGCCAAGGATGCATCTTGGCCAAATATCTTGTAATTTGTACAACATCATCTACAGTCTGATATGTGTTGTAGAAATTATATGCTGAGCCATTTTTTTACCTAATCAAAGCAACCTGACAGAATGGTTTATTTCTCACTGTTCCAAAAGAAAACTATTTATTATCACATAACTTTATTAACACATAAATTCCCTGATATTAGGTGAAAATGGCTTATTTTATAAAAAGAAAAACACTGGATACATTCAAGAAGTCTTCTGTATTGATGTGGTGAAGAGAATTTGCAAAAGAGGCATTGTGTTACTTTTTTAGGCTGAAAACTGGCAAATAAATAAATGAATAACAAAGTTGCATCAGATCAGATAAGTGACAGAACAGAAGTTGAGATAGTAGTAGAAGTAGATAGTTTTAAATAACTAATGGCAATATACTGATTTTGGGACAGACTGAACATCGATTACATGCATGATTTTGCCACAATTGGCAGAACATGAAATGTTCTTGCTGAGTTATGGCGCCATCTTGTGGTGTGACTGACTAGAATGCACTGAGGTCGGAAATGGGACATTCGTCCCACAATGTCATGAGGAATGGTTCCAGTATGACTTTTTCTCCTGGGACAGAACTGATGTCAGCTGATGTCAGGTTGGTGAGTACGGCCTATGAAAATGTGCAGGGAGATGACCATGTGTCTGCATTCTGATAAAAGACCTCCTTTAAGAGCAGCCCATGATGCTGTCATAGTCTCCTCACTCCTTTGAGGAGTAGATGATGTGTACCCAGCGAGGAAACATTAATGAAGTCTCAACTTAAGATTGCAGCCATATAGATGTTAATACTGGATGCCGACATACCCGCTTCAAACAGCAATTGTAGGAATGCGAGTACTGACTCAAATGAACATGGATAGTGGGTTCAACCTGTGACACACCACGGGTGATGCATGTTGCACCAGTCCTGAAATATCTTGCATCACCAATTACACATTGCATACATTGGGTGCAAGGAGCTGTTGCATTTCAGAGTGTGTCTGACTTCTTGGGTGCATGAAGTCAGCCTTTTGGCCTCAGGGGCCACAATCACAACTGAAGAAACTCCAAACGGGGGTGCCTGCTCTTCTGCCCATGTAGAAGATCCTTCTGTGGAGGAATCTCCAGTGGGGTCCCTCATGTTAGTGACAGCAGGAAGGGGAAGCCATGTCCACGACGGCCACTGCGGAGCTACCAGGAGAATGCAATGTTTCTCTCTCTGGGCTGCGTTCCACTTCGCTTTTAGACACACAATTGTGAACTTCCCTAAGCACTTCCCCTCGGGGCAATCCCCACTGCTATTTTGACAGAGGGAGTCTGCTTCACATGTACACTTTAGACTGCTCCATAGACCACAATGCAACATGATCACTGCAGATCATGTTTTTATATCCCCACCCCAAACAACTCTGATATATAAATGATTTTTTTTTTCTTTTTTATATTTAAAAACAGCCCTAGCACACATACTGTATATACATATAGAATGCTGCATCAAAAAAATTCTTAAGGGAAAACGTAAATAATGAATTAACTCCATAGCAGATTTCAAGTGATTAAAGTCTTAGGACATTCCAGTTCAACCCATTGCAATGGTTCTGTTAGTAGTGAGCAGTTTTTGTTGCAGTACCACTTCTATTTGCATTAGAATTATGATCAGTAATCACACTGAAATGCTAATTTGTGCAGCAATATAAAAGGCTGTAAATAGCATATTTTAACAACAGTAAACAACCAAATTCCACGTGATCGCAAAAGGAAGTTATTATAAACACTCGATGGTGGTTTGAAGTGAGTTCTGAGTAAAAGTGTACTATTAATCTCATAAATTGTTTTATGTAGCATGTTAGCTCTAATGCAGCTGTAGAACAGGTCCAATTCTTCTTTATAATGCATTTTGTCATAACACTTCACATAAGGTAGCAAGAAAATGTTTTGTTGTATTTATTTAGAAATACTTTTGATAATAGTTGGGTAAATATATACTGGGATTGAAGCGATGTGGCTTGGTAAACATTTTATTGCCCGTTTAAAGGCTGATAATGGCTGAATAAAAACAAAAGAATAATGATAAAAGAATAATAAGGATTATGTCTCATACCTGGCAGAAGTGTGAAAGGTTCTGTTTCCTTAAACTAGTTTGTCATGCATTTCTTTATTTCAACACATTTACAGGTAAATCCTAGTATTTTAAATCTGCGATTAATCATGATTACTCACAGTCCATGACTGTGATTAACGCGATTATTTTTTTTAATCGATTGACAGCACTAGTTAACAACTAGTAGAACATTTACAGTCAAATGTGACAATTGCTTCATATTCAAAAACACCAGTGCATGTGCTGACTAAAGAAATATTTTTCCTATTATCAGCATTCATATCAGTATCTAATAGCAAATGAGATTAAAACCAGCCCTCACCACTCCCTCTTGGTAATGGAACTCCAGACAGCGCTTCCAACACAGAGCTTTTCCCAGAACTCTGGTCTCCGATTACTATGATAGTCGGTAATGCTAAGTCCTTGTGAATCCCAGCTGACCGCAGAGTGTCGATTAGATCAATATATGGACGAATGCTCTCCTCTAAATGACTGTGAACCGCTCCCCTCATTTCCTGCCTATAAAAATAATGTACATTTTATTCTAAAACGTCCCTGATTCACAATATTACAATTTATTCCATTTATGTCCTTCTCTATATACCTTTTTATTTGTTTCAAATGAATTTCTATATTACATTTTTTCATTTTATTATGCAATAAAAAGTAAAGAACTATAAATTTTAATGTGAAATGTGCAAAATGAATTAACTTGAATTAACCTAATGTACATTTCTAATGTTTTTTTAATAACACAGAACACATTTACATTTACATTTAGTCATTTTGCAGATGCTTTTATCCAAAGCGACTTACAATTGGGGAATACATAAAGTTGTTCTATAAGCAAGCATCAGTGTCTTGAACTTGATGCGAGCTGCGATTGGTAGCCAATGCAATGAGATAAGGAGAGGTGTAACATGGGCTCTTTTGGGTTCCTTGAAGACCAGTCGTGTCTTCACACATACACATACCAAGAAACTAGGCCTATGAAAGTATTTAAAATATCTGTCAATATTAATTAACCAGATTAATTTGTTATAGGCCTAAGTAATAAAATACTAACCTTTTGTTTTGAGAACTATGTTTTCTACTTCATCATTCTGTTTATATCTAAATTAGAAGAAGAGAATAGAAAATGTTCCTCGCCTTGACCTGGACATTTTCTGGAAAAACAAAAAGGGCGGGAATGAAAGCGAAGTTAAAAGTGGAGAATAGATATCCTTCTTTCTGAATGCCGCTATAAAAGTTCAGAATGTAGTCATACGCTCCACCCAAACCCGGTGTCTGTAGTGATGCTGAAGAGAAATCAGAAGAGGATCCTTTCTATCAGATTGTATTTATAGTGTAGTCTATCACACCCACAGTAAAATGAAAATGAAAGTGCACAGATTTAACACTAGAACTGCCACTGGCTGTTTTTCAAATGTACATAACAGATTCTTTATAAAACATTCAAGTCTCCCAGTCACTGACTTTTACTAACATTGTGTAATTTTCAATCCTCTGTTGTTAAAAAAATTGTTTAGATAAAACCAGATCAAAAAACAGGGTATTTATACCTATAAGCGTAAGCCTATATATAGGTCAAAAGTTTGGATACATTACTATTTTATATTTTTGCAAGAAGTCATTTATGGTCATCAAGCCTGCATTTATTTGATCAAATTTTTAATATACTTTAAAATACATTTTATGCAATTCTGATTTATTATCAATATTGGAAACCTGTGATACTTTTTTCAGGATTCTGTGATAAATAAAAAGTTTAAAATTGATTTAAAATATAACTTTTGTAACAATATACATTGAAAAGCTTGAGGTCAGTTTTTTTTTTTCTTTTTTGTTGAAAGAAACTAGTTTTCATTCAGCAAAGATTTGCTAAATTGATAGAGACAGTGATCGTAAAGATTGATATTGTTAGAAAACATCTCTATTTTGAATAAATGCTGTTCTTTTTATTTTTTATTTATCAATGAACCCCAAAAAAGTATCAGGGGTTCCAAAATTTTTAATAAATAATAATAAATAAATAAATAATAATACAAAAAAATAAGCAGCACAACTGTTTCCAATATTGGTAATAAATCATAATATTAGAATGATTTCTGAAGGATCATGCACTGAAGACTGGAGTAATGATGCTGAAAATGTAGCGTTGATCACAGAAATGAATGATATTTTAAAATATATTAAACATTCTTTTAAATTTTAATAATATTTCACAATATTACAGTTTTTTCTGTATTTTTTATCAAATAAATGCAGGTTTGATGAGCATAATACATTTTCATAATGCTGCATATTTATCAAAAATGGTAATATAATAAAATCCTTTCATGTCACCATTTCGCCAGCCTACACTTCACATAATAGGTCTGTAGGTGGCACTTGGGCTTCATTAACTATGATAGTTTCATGAAATAGGAAACGGTGCATCATACATAAATGTAAGTGAATTGAATACTGATTACCATTATTGCGACTTTTGGCGCTGCACGGTTTTACGCCGTGCTTTTGTAGTCATTTAGCATCCATTTTCTCAGCGATGTAATTTGATTTATAAAATGAGACAAACCGCAGATCCTGATCGCTCCACAAATAAGCTCGTCTGTCCCATGTAATTTTCAACCGATTTATGAATAAGAACGGAAAAGGACTGCTCCACTTCACATTATTGTCCAATGAAATGTACCAGATCATGATTGGTTGGTGTATTATACATGACAAACGGGCATAGATGAATTATGTAATATTCTAAAATGTATAATATAGCCTATGGATTTTTAATTAAATCGACACACTAACTTTGATCATTGATAAAAAAAAAAGTTTGAAATATTGTGTGGTTTATTTTTTTCCTTCCGTAGATCTATTCACTGAAAGAACCAGTGGGGAAAATAATCATTTCATCCCCTGCTGATTTTGTGAGTTTGCCCACTTAAAAAAAAAAAAAAAAAGGGTTCATCATTTTTATGGTATGTTTATTTTAACTGATAGAGACAGAATATCAAACAAAAAAATCCAGAAAAAAAATAGCAGCATACAAATGTTAAAAAAAAAGATTTAGCCTACCTTTTAGTAAGTCAAATAAGTATTTGATCCCCAAGCAAGACTTAGTACTTGGTGCAGAAACCCTTGTTGGCAAGCACAGAGGTCAGACGTTTCTTGTATTTGGTCACCTGGTTTGCACACATCTCAGGAGGGATTTTGGTCCACTCCTCTTTACAGATCCTCTCTAAATCAACTGCCTTGAGATCATTAACAAGCTCCTTCCGTGTAGTTCTGGGCTGATCCCTCACCTTTCTCATAATCATCTTTACCCCATGAGGTGAGATCTTCCATGGAGCTCCAGACTGAGGGCGAATGATGGTTATTTTACATTTCTTCCATTTCCGAATAAATCGCAGCAACTGTTGTCTCCTTCTCACCAAGCTTCTTGATGATGGTCTTGTAGCCCATTCCAGCCTTGTGCAGATCTACAATCTTGTCCCTGATGTCCTTTGACAGCTCTTTGGTCTTGCCCATGGTAGTGGAGCGGTTGGAATGGAAGATACAGATTCTATGGACAGGAGTCTTTAATACACACAGCGAGCTGAAATTAGTAGTATTGTGACAGGACTAATCTGTGCTCCACATGTGCACATAATCAATCTGTGGGAGCCAAAATTCCTGCTGGTTGGTTGGGGATCAAATAGGCTACTTATTTGACTTACTAAATCTTTTTTATTTACGTTTGTATGCTGCTTTTTTTCTGTATTTTGTGTTTGATATTCTGTCTCTATCAGTTAAAATAAACCTACCATAAAAATGATAAACCCTTCTCGTTTTTTAAGTGAGCAAACTTACAAAATCAGCAGGGAATCAAATAATTATTTTTCCCACTGTATATGGCTCGAGAGTCTCTGTTTCTGAACATACTGATATCAGTCGGTCAAGCAAAACGCACGCAACGCCTCATTGACAGATATGTAAAAATAAACAGGAATTTTCTGACTTTTGAGCGATTAGTTACCTTTATGTGCACATTGTCATGTTAATTATAATTCAAATGCATTTTGTTTTATTGACTACAATATCATTGCTATTTGTCTGAGAGGGCCACTTTTGAATAATTTTGAAAAAGGGCAGGGGCTTGAGCCCCAAAGCCCCCTTCTGCACATGCCTGCCAACCACCTATAATACCTGTATTTTCGCGCTGTCATTTTTGTGCCGCTTATGTTTTTAATAAAGTCTCTTTGTATTCTGTCCACCTTTTTCTTCAACGCGGAAGTAAGCCAATGGTTGAGACTTCCAGTTCATTAACCGCTATAGATAACGAGGAGAATAACAACGCGCAGTAAAGTGATGTTTTATTAACAAATTTCGGGAGGAGCATGCGCAGATAATTAACGCAGCCAATTCATCATCAGCAATCACACCATCTATCCAATCAGCTCGAGAGAGAACCCCTATAAATAATCAAAGCAGTCTTACCTCCATCAGCTCTAGTCTTTCAGCGTTCGGTTCGCTCCTTTGCCATTATATCACAGACCCAATTTTTTCCTCATCCAAACAACGTGACCTATTCTTGAGACTTTCGGATCCTCTGCAGCAAATCCGCCGGCCCCAGGATCACTCCTCCACCAGTCATCGCCGCCGAGCCCCAGGCTCTATAGAGCTTGGCAACCGACGTCACTGCGCAGTGCATTCTGGGACGTAAACAAGAGGGCGCCGCCATATTGTGAGGCCACATCGGGCGAGACTTAAAACAACCACATGAAAAACAATGTTGAAAAGTCGATTAAAAGAACAAAATGTACTATACAGAGACAAACTTCTAACGGACGCAAGAAAACGGTACCTGGAAAAGATGGCCAAACACCCGCACCTATATTTTTGCCTGATTTTGATTTAGATAACCGCACCCGATCGTCACATTCAGGGTTCATATACGGTCATGAAAAACCTGGAAAAGTCATGGAATTTTAAAAGAGCAATTTCCAGGCCTGTAAACTTTTGGAAAAATAAATAAAGCCAGAAAGTTTTGGAAAAGTCATGTTTCACAATTCTATGTACAGTAGAATTATGCTTAATCAGGTCCTGAATTTCGGTGTGGGATTGCGCATATATTCCCGCAGCTTTCGACTTTAAAATGAGGGAAATTCCTGCAAAACATTTATTCAATATAGCGTGTAGATTAGATGAGTAAATAAATTCACACAACCAGTCATTTGAAAACAGCGTGAGTGATTCAGCTGCACCGCGTCTTCTCTCTTTGACCTTCTCTTCACATCTGCGATACAAGACTTTAGCTCGCGTTTCGGTACAGTTGACAGAATTGTCAATTGCCTAATCGGTCATTGTTGCATCGTCACAGAAATGTATTATTTGCACGTCTGTTTAAGTCTTTCTGTACTCGTGCGCTCCAGAGGTGCTTTTCTGTGCGCTGCAGTCGCATCCAAAGCGCGCGCTGCGAACAAACAAACACAGCTTGTTGCGCTTAAGTGGCCAAATACACACAAAATAATGTCAAAATGGTCGTCCTGGCGAGTATCCTCATAAGCATTGGTGTTTTCACAAAGTGTCCCCACTACAAAGTTAGTGAAATTCACAATAAGTGCTGTAAAGTTGTTAACATGATTGTTTAGTTCAAAAATCAGTAGTGACATGGTTAAACATTTAAGTAGTTAGTCTTTCCTTATAAAAAACTGATCCATTCTCTTTACCTCTTATCCTCTGTTGGATTGCGGGATATATAATATATAGGCTACATATGTTGATACAATTGTTTAACATTCAAAACAATGCAGGGGTATAACAATAAATTGTGTCACAATATATAGTAATTTTAAATGCAAATGTATTATGGATAGCGACAATATTGTGTACCAAAAATGAAAGCTTAGACAATTTAATTTAGTATCAGATATAGTAATTTAATTTAGTAATTATTAACAAAAAAAAAAATCATTATTTAGTGCAATATCTAAAACTTTTTAAATGTTATAACACTGTGCAATTATTTGTGTCAAAAATAATTATGTAATTTTGTAGCATCTCTACTTTTAAATAAACCAATTCAAATTGAAAACAAATGTTCTCTGATTAGGCCTATATAATCTGTATGAAAGTAAGGAGAGGGACAGGTTCTCCTGTAATGTGATCTCGCCTCACACTGAGCGCTCTGAGCGCATGTTAATGATCTGAGATCAACCAAATAAACATGTAGATGCCCCTGAAAAATGGCATCAAAATGTCAAGCTTCATCATAGAATTTAGCCAACTTTCTTTTTCTGTGTGTTGGATGATGGCACGCTACACGGGTGAAGACACACTCTGGACAGCGAGGACTCTTCTCGGAGTGACTTTTTGAAGAGCCACTAATATAATTCCTGACAGTAGCCTTTTATTCTTAACTTCATGAGTTAAAATGTTGCTCGGCCATATATAAAAAGCTACATATTTTGAGTTGGGCTTTTCCAAACAGGCTATCGTCAGACTAAAATCTTCCAGTATTCAGAGTAAAATATTGGTTGAAATATGAAATATCTCCTTACAGGCCACTTTTAAATGTTGTACAAGGCATGTATATAAACTACTGTATGCTATACAGTATATAAACATAAATATGATAATAAACTATGATATCCCTTACGAAAATTAAAGTTGGTTTTACTATAGTAAAAGTGTGGTAACCATCTTTTTTTTTGCAGGTTACCATTTCTGTAATGGCAGCTTTTCTGCAAATACCATGATATTTATTTAGTAAAACCATGGTTAATTTTCAAAAGGGATATCGATGTTTAGATAATATTTCGGTACATTTATATAGTTGAATCACAATAAAGCTCATCTGAACTTAAACTAGTTTGATTATAGAAGTCAAGAATCTCTGTGCTGAACACATGTGCATTTGATGCTTTTTGTCAATGCTTATGCTGTGCTTTCTGTGATAGTGTCACCTTTGCAAATTTTGTTTGTGGTGAGGACTCCAACAACCTCCTCCAGCTAGTGAAAACCATCAGCACAAAGGGTCTGAATGCACATGCCTACATTCAGCTGTTCTGCCCTCTGTGTGGAATATTCAAACCTGTCCAGCTGAAGTTTGGTGCTCTCGAAATTGATGCACAGTGCCACATCTCCACTATCATTGAAAAATCAATGACAAAACATGCATGTGTTTACTTCACAAAACAGTGCTCCTCACAGTATTGCAGTCACAGCACACAAGTCACAAGGGAAATACCATTTGTTTGTACTTCTGTTGCTGTATTGCAGGCTTCTGGCATCGCTCATCTTCAGACCGCAGTGGAAGAAGGCCTTAACCTTCCGGAGTCCCCCTGCCTCAGGCCAATCCAAAGTCCATCACAGTGTCCCTCTGCATTCAAGACAGACTCTACATCAGGAAAAATGCTCTGTGCAGGGAAAGTTTCTCACAGTTACAGTCTGGGAGAACTTCTGTGGATTGACACTGACCTGGGAAGCAACTCCATAGAATTTCCTTTGAGTGAGTTTCCCTCAAATCTGATGCTCCAAGGAGAGAGATTTACTTTAAGGGCAGTCATTGCTTTCAAAGGAGGCTTAACCCAGGATGCTCTTGGACATTATGTGGCCTACTGCAGGAGGTCTCCATGTGTTTGGGAGATGTATGACGACCTGAGAAGTGGAGTGACAGGAGTGTCAGAAAAAAACAAAATATGCCCACATGCAGTGTTATACACAAAAGATTGATTGCACTGTTTACATTTAAGTATTTTTGTTGTATGCCACACACCTTTGTTTTCCTACTCCTGTTTGGAGAAGTTGTTTCTGCTCTTCTGGAAGTCAGGCTTGATGGAGTTTGCACTTAAATCTATTATTCTGTGTGGCACTTTTGCCTTGAAGGCATGACAGTGTGCCATGGCTTGTCAGTATTAAGTGTTTTTAAGTTTAAGTTTTTAAAGGTCCATTATTTGTGCTAATGGATGTTCGATAGTACACTTTAATTCAGTTTCACAAGTAAAATAATTTTTACTTAATTGAGTCATGAGTTTCCATACATGCATATAATACACACACACACACACACACACACATAGCTTGTGTATGTATAAGCACAGAGATGCAGCAAACATATTATGGTGCGTGTATTTATGACATACTACTTTTATTCACATAATGACATACAGTAACAAATAAAAACATTTACCTTGGAGTTGGTGTTACATTCCACACATCCTGTTATCCTGCCTGTGTCTGTTATAAGTTGGAATATTAACTAGGATCCTTTTGACCTTGTTACTTCAACTGTATTGTTGAAAAAAACAAAAAAGCAAAATAAAAAGCAGCACAAACGAAACTTCTACATGCACAAACCAGCACTAACGAAGCACTAACGATTGAGACTATTTTTGGTGATTTTGGAGCGTGTGGGGGGCTGGTGACGTCATCGCCTATAATGTCATGTCTAATAATTAAAAAACCAAAGCAGCACAAACAAAACTTTTACCGGCACAAACCAGCACGAACGAAGCACAAACAAATGAGACTATTCGGGGTGAATTTGGAGCATGCGGGGGGCTGAGTGACCTGAGAATGACCTTTAAATATTATTTTAATATCTAAAAAAAACAAACCAGCACAAACGGAGCACAAACAAACAGGAGTATTTTGGGAGAATTTGGAGCTTGTGGGGGGCTGGTGACGTCATCAACCGTAAAATTCAATGTCTAATGTTTTAAAAACTGAAGCAGCACAAACGAAAATTGTTACGGCACAAACGAAGCACTAACGATTGAGACTATTTTTGGTGATTTTGCAGCATGTGGGGGGCTGGTGACGTCATCGCCTATAATTCAATGTCTAATAATTTAAAAACCAAAGCAGCACAAACGAAAATTTTTACAGCACAAACAGAGCACAAACGACAGACTATTTTTGCGACGTTTTGTGATGGGTGGGGGGCCAACTTCACGGAGGTCCAAGGAAATACTCCCAGTAAGGACACAGGTACGTTTTCCCAATTGAAGGCAAGGAAATAAGATCTAGTGAGACGTGAGGGTCAATACAAAAATACACTTTATTATAATAATATCAATAAAATTCTGTCTCTCCAGAAACACCACCAGATTAGTAAAATAACTCCAGGGCCAGGCTTAGTGGAAACGGGGCAGGCCGGCTGCAACTCGGGAGGTCGTCCAAATCCATCTAAAGTCACACCACAAACACACACGCAGTAAAGCAAATTGTACCAACACACACACACAGCACCCTGTGAGCCACACCATGGAAGGAAAGTGGCTAGCTTCCCCTGCTCCACACAGAGTCCTCACTGGCTCCTGGAGACAGAAGTGAAACACATTAACCAAAAGTTACAAAAAAAGAATTACAACGAATGAAAAATAATCAGACTAAATTTAGACACTAGTTGTAGGGACTCCAGTACGCTGGCCTCCTAAGGGCACAACATGCAATGAGAGCAAATCACAGTGCCTGAAGGACACCAGAATTACAAAACAAATAAAGTAAAAAAAAGTGGATTCTTTACGATGACGTAGTACAATACATGACACGGAAATATAAAGGAACCATTATGAAGGTGCAGAACCATCACAACACAAAACAACAAAAAAAGAGAAACAATACAAGTTAACTCTGTTGTAAAAGCCCACAGTACAAAACAAGAAAAAAAAAACCCAGCGCAATGCGCAACCAAAATTATACTACAAGAAACTAAATCAAAATAAAACAGATGACCTAGCAAAGGCACAGAGATCGGCCCAAATGACCCGCCAAGCAGCGAAGTCGTAAGCAATGACTTACAACATGTCCGTACTCAAAACAAAAAAAAATGCCCGCAAGCAAAACAGCAGCGGCGTCACATGTAGTATCTTCACCAAGAGATCAACTTAGAGACGGAGATGTTTCATTCCCCCTTTTACCTTTAATAAAAACAAATGTTAAACTGAATCTACTAAGTCCCTTTACAGGAAAGAGAAACAGAACGTACTTACGGTTAGGGTTGAACGAAGACCAGCGCAAAGCTATATGGTTACTCCAACAAGTGTCGTGACTCAACGTACCCGATAGCTTTCACACATCCGCTTGTCACCATTACTGAGAGCAACACAAAATAAATACCACCACCACAAGCGACCGAAAAATTTAATACGAGCACAAAACATACCTGTAAGTGAACTCCACCACACACTTGCCGCAATATCGATGCCACCAGCCCCACTCTAAAATCAGACTATAAATAGCGAGGGTTAGCTTCGCTCCATTCACAGCAATAGTCAATAGGCCTTTATCACACTTCCGCGTTCGAAAAGCGGAAGTTTCAAATAGTAGCGTAAAACAACTTCCGCTCTGGTCTGTGTCAATGGCGGCGAGCATAGGGAGAAATTGTTGTAGCGTCCCTAAGTGCTCTAATAGTTCAACCAAACAACCATATCTTAGTTTTCATTCTTTTTCAACTGAGAAAGAAACTAAGAAAATGTGGATTCACGCTATTCGGCGGGATGAAGGCAAAAGCTTTGCAGTTTCGAGAGGGAGTACGTACGTGTGCAGCCAGCATTTCACGGAGTCTGACTACACATCTACAACCGGTCGTAAACACCTGAAGCGAGGAGTTATACCATCGAGATTCGAATGGAAGAACTGGGGTAATGTTCACCAAAAACGTCCAAATGTATTGGATAGGATAACTCGCCAAAATTACAGTGGATCTGAGATCGGCGATGAACAGCCTGCAGTCTGTTACGGACTCTTTTCACTGGTGGAACACGACTACTCAACGGCCCCTTCTCCTGGTGTTTTGGATGCTGCAGCAGATAGAATAAGAGAGTTGGAGGCTAAGATCCAAGCTCTTTCTGTCACTCACATACACATAGATCGATTTTGTCTCTCAGATGACGATTTCCGATTTTACACACGCTTTGCTTCAGAGAGGGTTTTCAGGATCTTCTGGGAATCCATTGAACCATCGGCATCAAACCTTGTTTACTGGTCAAAGGCGCAGAGACAGGGACTTGAGACAGTACCAGGATCAAGCCCTAACAGGAAGCTCCAGCTCATTGATGAGTTTTTTCTCTATTGCTGTCGCGTTTCTGCCGCATTTCTGCAGGTCTTGGCAGATATCTTTAATGTGAGTACAACAACTGTTAGCAGAGTCATCATAACATGGGCAAATTTTCTGTACCTGGTTTTGGGAACCTTGCCTATATGGATGACAAGAGAGCAAGTCAGGGCAACCATGGCAGCAAAATTTCTGAAGTACTGCCCAGATGTCCGTGTAATTTTAGACTGTACTGAGATCAGGTGTGAAAACCCCACAGCACTGACACTGCAGTCAGAGATGTTTTCCCATTACAAAAACTACCCCACCTTTAAAGGCTTGATTGGAGTTGCTCCATGTGGGGTCATAACCTTTGTTTCTCAGCTTTTCACTGGATCCATCTCTGACAGAGAGATAACAAAGCAGTCAGGACTTTTGGACCTGCTGGAGCCTGGAGACTGTTGTATGGCAGATAAAGGCTTTACCATAGAGAGACTGCTAGAGAATGTGGGAGCCAGACTTGTCATTCCTCCTTTCAAACGAGCAGCCCAGCTCTCAAAAGAGGAGACAAAACGCACACAAGCAATAGCCCGTCTACGGATTGTGGTAGAGAGAGTCATTCGACGAATTAAGGAAAATCACATCTGGGACTCAACCATTCCTCTTACACTCACAATCACAGTGAACCAGATCTGGGCAAACTGTTGTTTACTGGCTAATTATCAAGGCCCCCTTGATGCCAAAGATGACGTTGTTTTGTAACTGTTTTGTACATGCATAACTCACCCACAATTAAACAAAGTTTCATGATGTAATATTTGCTTCCAAGAATGAGCTTTTGATTATAGTTTATAATTTATAGTGACACATTTGTATATAGTTTATAAAGTTGTTTCCAGTTTATAGTTTAAATTGTACATAAATAATACACAAACATGAAAAACTTGTATTTGATGTTGCAAAATTTATTTGTAATTATTTTAAAACAAGATGCTAACTATACAGAATACATGTAAAAAGTGAAAATATTTGTTGCATTGCTTAAAAACAGATTTGACAGTTAAATGTTAACCTGTCTCCTTCATTTGTACAATGTTACTATATCTTTTTAAAATACACATTACAACATTTTTACAGTTACAAAAGGATACATACGCTCAACTCACCCTCACTAACCCTTAAAAGATAAAACATTTATTAACATTGCTTATTCATTAAAAGAAATGTAAAAGACCAAAAAATTTGCAGAATCAGAAATAACGAGAAAAAAAATAATTACATAATTTACAAATCAACATCATAACTAGCTTAGCAGCTCTTAGAGGCAAGATACGCATCCATGTATGTGTTGAAGAAAAACAAGTCAAGTTTGTCCTTCATCAAGTCAATAAATCTGTCATCCCTCCAGATGCGCTCAATGGTGACATCGGTTTTGGTGTTTGTTATAAAATCACACCAGCTCAGACCCGTTACTGCCAGCTGTCCCTGAACCTGCCAGTAATATTTGTGGCTTTCCTTTAGCTTTGCTTGACCGTTAAGAAATTTGGTGTGTGTTACCTGAGAAATGTCATCAACATCAGGGCATTTCACCTCCGCAAGTCCAAAGGGAGGGTTTTCAGATGGGTCATAAACTCTGCCATCAGGGCTTGTGCCGAGGTGTGGCGCATCAGGATAAACAACAAACCCACACTGTGAAACATTGACATTCATCATGTCAGAGTACTGAAGTAGGACTTCCGGCTCTGGTTACAATCAACGCTTCATCACAGAAGTCTGCTGAACCCCTTTAATTATTCGGACAGCTAGTGCCTGGCTGGATGTTTCTCCCCTCACATGACACACCTCACGGAATCTACTTGACGTCATTCGTGGTAGACGCATTTGGTTCCATAGAGGAGACTGTGACTGATCCCGCGTGTCTTTCTCAATTATTGTGCTGAGCTCTTGTGTTACTGCCAAGCTTTCTAGGAACCACACCTCATGGTAATTAGGGACAAATTTAAATCTCCCATCTAATTTGTACCCATCCAAAGGAAGTGTAGGGAAGGTCGGGGCTTCTGGATGCTTGACAATATCCCTTGATGACACCGAAGGGCACTGATAGGACAGCACAGAACCTTTGGGCACAAGACCAAACTTTGACTCCACCAGATTAATTTCTGACAAGCCATGCAGAACCTTGTAGATCAGTGGCTGGGGTCTGACACTCCTTAAAGGTTCCACGGAAGAGAGAACCAAATTGTTTGGAATAGGACCTAAAAAAAATTAAAATAATTAAAACAATAAAGACATTGTGACATTGACACTAATTGCATTTATAGCCATATAAACACACATACCACAAGGTCTTTTTGTAGTATCTACCACTGTAATGTGTTTACATCTTCCAGTGTCTGTATATACACACTGTACAAAGACATTGGTAGATGTAACAGATATACACACATACGTACACATTGTCTGGGATGGGCAACTTTGGTCATGAAGAATGTGTGTGTGTGTAAGAAAAAGTGTGTGTATATGAGAGAGTGTGTGTGTGTGTGTGTGTGTGTGTGTGTGTGTGTGTGTGTGTGTGTGAGAGAGAGAGTGTGAGTGTGTGTGTCTGTCAGGGATGGGAAACTTTGATCATGCAGAGTGTGTGTCTATATATGGTATATCTTTTGAGTAGACATGAAATAATATAGGCTAAGTGTAATCACCTGTGTAGGCCCTATAAAGAGTGGACTTTACACCACTTCTGCCAGAAGTTTTCGGCTTCCTCACAACTAAGCTGTCAACTGGTTCAGGATGGATTCCCTTTAAAAAAAATAAAAATAATAATTCTAATTGTACGATGTTTATAAAATGTAAATAAAAATACTACAATGAATAACTATTTACTATACCCGAGTCCGGGGCCTGTGCCAAGTCTGCAGAGAGCTTGTGCTGGATATAGAAGGTGGTACCGCTTTAAGTTTCATCATGCTGTAATGTGCACTCTGAAACAACAGGCCAACCAAATGGTTGCACAGGACTTTCCCAGCCACACAGGAACAGTAGAAGCTGATGATCACAGGAGGATTTTCTTCGGCTTTAAATGAAATCTAAATAAATAAAACCACATTCTGTACGTTACCATCTACAATTTACGTTTACAAAAACGTAACTCAGCTTAAACTGACTGCAACGGCAGTCTAACAAGCTTTTTTAATTATACACTTAAAAAAAAAAACTGCAATCGCAGTCTAACAAGCTACAACCGTAGCAACAATGAACACAAATTGATTCGTCTCCTCGAACTGGAGCTGGCTACAATTTATCCCGAACAGATAACCTGCAGAGAGTGTGGCTCATCGTTTTTCTTCATGGACCGGTAACACCGTGCCCTGACAATCACCTCGCTATCTACCACCTCAGAAACTATTGTAAGTTACAAAAATAGCATTATAACACAACACAGTATCAAAATAGAAACATATCTTAACCTGTTTGTCTTTTTGTAAATTTTATACATTTTTCAACAATTTCATTTCATGGTTTAACTTTAGTCAATCAGCTAACATTAGCCAGTTATCTCGAGTAGCGATTAAAATAACTTTAAATTTAAACTCACCTTCATAGTTGAATATGAAGTTCTCGTAGAAGAATTTATATCCCTTCTCAAGTCTGGATGTCTTCGTTTGAGAATGATTTTCAACAATCTTACACACGTCGTTGATGTGAGGAAGATCTCAAAGAAATGTGGTAAACCTTTGCGCGTCCATTGCTACTGCAGAGCGGAAATCAGTTTACGCTACTATTCAGCGGCGGAAGTGACGACACGCGGACTGTGATAAACATAGATATCATATAGAGACTAGATACCCTATTGGCCGCTGGGCGCCGAGAAATACGGCCGCCATCTTGAACCGGTCGTACTCCTAGTTTCGTTGCGTAGCAGCAGTTAAGATGCCAGAGCACTGTGGAGCATTTTCTTGTTCTAATCGGCGAACCATCGCAAATAGGGTCAAGGGGATTACTTTTCACAAGTTTCAACATTTACCGCACTATTGGTTGTATTTTGTGAATAGAATACTACCAGATAAATGAGAAGGAGCAAGGATCTTTGACATTACTACTGGAATCGTAGTCAGCTAACGTTAGCTAGGCTATGTTTACTGCACCGGCATGGAGAGGTGGGGTAAAGTAATAATTACAAGAACGTCTCGGTTATCAGATACAAGCATTCAACGGCCATGTACATTAGTATAAATATATATTGGTAATTTCATTTGTGTTTGTGCACGTGATTTCAGGAAGCAATGTAATACACACATGAGCGAGTGTGTGAGAGCGAGTGTGTGTGTGTGTGTGTGTGTGTGTGTGTGTGAGAGCGAGTGTGAGTGTGTGTGAGTGTGTGTGTGTGTGTGTGTGTGTGTGTGTGTGAGCGAGTGTGTGTGTGTGTGTGTGTGTGTGTGTGTGTGAGAGCGAGTGTGTGTGTGTGTGTGTGTGTGTGTGTGTGAGAGCGAGTGTGAGTGTGTGTGTGTGTGAGCGAGTGTGTGTGTGTGTGAGAGAGAGAGAGAGATAGTGTGTGTGAGACAAATCATAATAAATTGTTTCTTAAACTTATTAAAATACCTTACTTTACTGTAACTATCTGTTTTGCTTCTTTATCATATTTATAGTGTGTGATTTATAAAATACCTTATATCCTACATCACATATTTTGATTTTGGACGTCTGGTCACTTTATATCTCATATCAGAATGTTATATTACTGTTAAGTATATTAAATGAATATTAATTCCTGCTATGAATATTAAAATATGCCGAACCATGTGTCCTGTATCATAGCTACATATATGACCTTTGCAGAAAAAAACCCGCGTAAAAAATCAGTTCGGTTTTAATTGAGGTATGATTAATTAAATGCGCTGACAGCTCATTGCACCAGCCAAACACATTACAGTGAATGGAGCGGGTGACCGGTTTAAGATGGCGGCCCCACCGCTCGTCAGCGCCAATAGGCAGTAGCGGTCCATAGGGCGTCTATCTAATATGATGTCTATGGTGATAAAGGCCTATTGGGTCTTACCCTACCTGAACGCAGTGAGGAGCGGAAGGGGAACGCCAGGAAAAGGAGCTCAGAATCAACCGGACACCACACTACCCCTCAAAATAAGAGTCCTTAAATAGTAAGGCTGCCTACATCTCATTGGTCCACCAATCAGATCTAAACAGGGCCAAAAGCAGATAACACACTTACCCTGCTACATTCTGATCACTCTGCCAAACTTTCAAACAAATAAGCATAGGCTAAATCACATATACACACGCTTGTAATTCTTCATAAATAAAGAAAAGAACATAGGCTATTCAAATATGAGCCTTTACTGTTAAATTCGATTGCCGTTATTATTGAATTTCATTAGTCCCAGTTATGATTTCTGCGTGGCTGTTCACGGAAAAGTGAGCAAGACACGACGGTTACAATATCATGATTATGGTTAAATAAGAAAAATGACATAGGCCTATAACCAAATTAGGCTATTTTAAATATCTCAACACCATTAGATATGACATTAAGCGCAACTTGTGTAGATTTATTTAGTAAAAAGGCTTGACTGCTTCCTTTGATGTATATTTGTATAATTTTACCTTCTAATCAATTTCAGCATGAGTTAATTTTCTGTCGCTAGACTTTAAATTATGCCTACGTCTTTCTTTGGCCTTCGCTCTGGAATTGATCTGTTGATTCTGCTAAACTTTAATGAAAACTGAAACTAAAACTGAAACTAAACTATATAAAAACTAAATAAAAATGTGTTCACAAAATAAAAACTAAACTAAAACTAACAAAAATATTAATTAAACTAATAAAAAATAAACTGAATTTTATAGCAAATTTGAAAACGATATTAAAATAAAACGAATTTAAAAATTCAAAACTATAATAACCTTGGCTCTAACCATCCTTCCAATGTCATTCCCATACATCCTTTACTACCATCTTTAAAAACTGAAGTTTTTAATCAAATAGTTTATAAAATTGAAATCCTGACATAACATTTTAATTGCTCATAGCATTTGAACCAAATGGCATATTTTGCACAACTCCTCCTAAAGCATTCATTGATACTTCACCAAATCTTTAGATGATGCTGAAAGAAATTGTCAAAAGCTTTTGGATTGAGCAAATCACTGTAAAAGGACAAAATACAGGTATTTTGAATTGCTGTTTTTATATGTTGACATTAACAAATAATAATATCTCCATTATCAGTGAGTAAAATGGATGACCATTAGCATGAAAAAAAGCTTTGTAGGTAAAATACATTTACATTTTACATTTATGCATTTAGCAGACGCTTTTATCCAAAGCGACTTACATTGCATTCAAGTTACAGTTTTTACATTTTAATACTGTAATACTGTATATTTCAATGCTGGAATGTAAATATAAACACCCAAGTATTTTAAAATCCTCCATTTAACAATCTCTTGATGATAATCACATTAAAGTAAAGGGAACGAGAATATTTAAAACCACACCTTATACACATAGATCTGGGTACATGTGTTTTAACATAATCATCATTTTAAATGCCAAGTAAACTCTATTATATGCAGAAAGAAGACGTGCAATTTTCAGCATTAAGTACCTCTTAGTCACAGACAGCTACTGTATGTAAATGGGCGCCTCCAGAATACATATTTAATAGAGAATCACATCCTGTATCATCCTCGTGACTTAAACACACTTGATGCTAAACACACTTGATGTTAAGGAGAGTAAAAGCAGGGCTCTTTCTACAACTTCACAAAATCTTCATTGAAATTCTGAAGGCAACGATCTGAAAAGCAAGCTGAGTTTTTGGCACATTGAGGCGCTGAAAAAAACATTCTGCTTAAAATATCTTTGTGCTTTTTTATGATAACATTGGCAATCCACAGTGAGCAGTGCTTATTAATTGTCAGGTTCATCATGGCAGTGCTGAGAAGTCTTCTGCTTCTTTTCATTATGTATTCCTTTGTGAACGCAGATGGTAAACAAGACATTTATTTACCATTGTAAAAAAAAAACAGTTCTAACAGTTCTCCGCCACACAGAAGCAGACGGAGGCATTTCGTCACATCCTGCGCCGGCGGTCCGTTGCTGTCTCCACCCCACCGCCGGCTGCAGTCCCTCCGTCTGCTCGTCGCCGAGGGCGCCCTCCTGCTGCCTCCACCTCTGCTCCAGCTCGGCCTCAGCAGCAGCCTTCACAATGGCCGCAGCGTGGAGCTGGCCGCAGGAAAGCGGCGCAGCCCGTCTCCATCCTTGGATCCTGCTCTTCAGGACATGGTGACCGCACCACTCCTTCCCCCGGAGGAGGGCTGGGTGGAGAATCTTTTGTTTCCTTTTTGTTCTGTTCCGCCACTGGCTCCTCAAAAAAAGAGCAGTTTCCTTTCTCTCCGGGTCCCAAGAGGGCGAGGATGGCAGTGCACGAGACACAGTCTCCACACTCCCGTCCCCCTCTCCTTTCGCCACTGGGCAGCAGGGTCCGGTTCGAGGACGCGATGCCTCCTCATGAGCCCCTTGCCCAGCCGTGGTAACATGTAAGTGTCGCACCAAGCACTCAGACCCCACTCTGGGACGCACTGCCTTCCGGGTCGGGTCCCTGTTTTCCACTTCGCTGCCCCACTGCAGGTACGTCGGTGGTTCCCCTAGTCCCGCTTGTTCGGTCCCGCTTTTTCGGCCTCTTCGCGTCTCTCAATAGAATGTGCTCAGTCGATGCTGAACTGCTTGGAGTCTTTCCATCGCAAGAGGGCGGTTCCACTGAAACAATTACAGAGGCTCCTGGGGCATATGGCATCTGCAGGCGCTGTCACGCCGCTTGGATTGCATCATATGAGACCGCTTCAGCGTTGGCTTCACGACTGTGTCCTGAGACGGGCATGGCGACGTCCTGCCATCAGACCTTCAGCCCGTGGTTGGATCTTGCTTTTCTTCGGGTGGGAGTTCCCCTAGTGCAAGTGTCCAGGCATGTTGTTTTATCAACAGATGCCTCTGCCATGGGCTGGGGAGCCATGTGCAACAGGCGTGCAGCTGCGGGGCTCTGGACAGGGCCCCAACTGCAGTGGCATATCAACTGCCTCGAGTTGCTAGCAGTATGGCTTGATCTGCGCAACTTCAAATCGCTGCTACACGACAAGCACGTGCTGGTCCGTACGGACAGCACTGCAACCGTTGCGTACATCAACCATCAAGGCGGTCTACGCTCCCGTCGCATGTCGCAACTCGCCCGCCATCTCTTCCTTTGGAGTCAGAAGCATCTGAGGTCTCTTCACACCGTTCATATCCCATGCAAGCTTAATCATGCAGCCGACGAGCTCTCACGTCAGCCCACCCTTCCGGGAGAATGGCGACTCCACCCTGAGACAGTCCAGCTGATTTGGGGACACTTCGGGGACGCCCAGGTAGACCTGTTTGCCTCCCCGGACACGTAGTAGATGGCAAGTCCGTGGGGGAGCACGACTTGGTCATCAGGTTCCTCAGAGGGGCCAGCTCTGCTCTGCTCTGTCCCGTCCGCGCCTTGCGCATTTACATGGACTGCACCCAGAGCTTCAGGACCTCAGACCAGCTCTTTGTCTGCTTTAGAGGACAGCAGAAGGGAAAGGCTGTCTCCAAAGACTTGCTCACTGGATAGTGGAGGCTATAGTCCTAGCTTACCAGGCCCAACGCTTGCCGTGCCCCGTTGGAGTAAGAGCACACTCTACGAGAGGCGTTGCTTCATCTTGGGCATTGGCGCGGGGCGCCTCGATAGCAGACATCTGTAGTGCTGCCGGCTGGGCGTCACCTAACACGTTTGCAAGATTCTATAATCTCTGTGTAGAGCCTGTGTCTTCCCGTGTACTTGCCTCAGGTGGCCAGTAACACTGGACCCACTCTGTGTCGATCACGCTTGTTGCGCCATTCCCCTCTACGGACCGGATACGTGCCCTTTTAATGCTTCTCCGTTTAGTTCCCCTTGGCGAACCCTGTTGAAGTTCCTCAAGCACCCTCGGCAGTCAGGCGTGGCAGAGCGCCAGACGCCAGGTCCAGCACAAGGTCAGCCCTTGTGCTGGGCTAGGTACCCGTGTGTAGTGATTCCCCTTCGGGTGATCCCACATGTGTATTCTTCCACGGTGCGGCTGCCCTCACAGTGAGCCCGTGTCTTTCCCTGGCAGAGACTTTCTACCATCTCTGCTGTGTATTGATCTCACCCCAGGCAGGCTGAGTCTACCTCAGAGACTTCCATATGTAGTACTGCCCTTGGCCAGTCCATATGTGTAATCTCCACATGTTACCTCCTTATGCAGGATGTACCTTCCGTAGCTTTCCCCTACTTGGGTACGCTTTCCCAGTGTTATGCATACCCACTGTACGGAACAGTAGTGGCTCTCATCTCTGCCTAAGCAATGTCCTATCTTCTGTCCCAACTGGTGTGGGGGGACTTAATTAATTAATAATTAATTAATTAATTGCTCAATACATTGTCATATTTATTATTTGCAGAAAATTATTTTCATTATTATTAAAGTTAATGTATTGATTAATGTAATGAGTAATACATTATTCATTTTTACATTTTTATTAATTTCCTGGAAAAAAATATATATATAACAAAGTATTAAGCAAATAATCGATCAGACTTTTTTTTTTTTTAGGAAAAAAAAATTATTGTGGATTGACAGTGTAAAATCTGTCTTTTTAGAAACCCTGTCAAAGCTATGATTCAAATCTCGCATCTGCGCATAATAAACTGGAAAATGATC
The DNA here is from genome assembly GCF_012432095.1 of Onychostoma macrolepis. Classification (NCBI taxonomy): domain Eukaryota; kingdom Metazoa; phylum Chordata; class Actinopteri; order Cypriniformes; family Cyprinidae; genus Onychostoma; species Onychostoma macrolepis. Next base: position 13,062,088 of record NC_081179.1, on the reverse strand, counting down.
TCCTGCTGAGCCTGGTGCCTTGTACGTTTTTGGGTTGGTGCTCAGGATGGTGAACAAGTAAGTTGTTCTGCCTCTTTTTTTTATTTTTTTTTTAAGATTGGCTTAATGAGAAATGGTTAAATGGTTAAATGTCTTTAGGAAGGACAGTGGATTTGGAGTGATGGTAGTCCCTTTGACTACACCAGCTGGTGCTCTGGAGAACCCAACAATACAGGAAATAAAGAGAACTGCCTCAGTTTATCAATAGTTTAAACAATTATTTACATCTTATAATCAATCCTATAATGTCATATACATTAACATAAAATGGCTTATTTGTTTAATGCCGAGGAGGACTCTATAGCCTACAAACCTCCGAAAGACTGAACTAGGAAGGACGCAGCCTTCCGTTTTAGAAGCACCCGTACATATCGCACAAGCATGTGAACAATTTTTACAAGTTGATATCTCGCAATTATGGTAATTACGATACGGCACGAATGCACCTTTAAACTGATCTAATCTAGATGAGCTGTATCTGTGCTAAATTGATTTATTATCTGAACATGCTCCTCCCAAACCTTGTTAATAAAATATCATTAAGTAGCCTACCTCTCAGTCACAGATGGGCACTGTATGTGTAAATACGCTTCCTGAATACATAGTTTAAAAAAATATATTATTCATAGTTCTCTAAATACACGCTATTCTTACCCATTGATCCAAAATTTGATTTTACAGTTTCCACAGATCTAAGATAACAGGGCATTGATAGGTGTTTGATGACGTTTTACTTGAGCGATCACATTTTCATGACAGAACACACATTATTAAATTATATCCTGTAGGCTATCATCCTGGTGACTAAAGGCAAGCTCACACTACACAATATTTGGGTGGATTTTGCGGATCGGGTCTAAATCAGCACTAAATCATTAAGTGTTTGTAGGTCAGCTACATGATCTGAGCCTGTCTCGAGCAGTTTGTGGCGGAGCTAGAAAGTCAAAACACATGACGTGTCCTGTTGATGGACTCCGCCAGTGAATGGGAACAGCAGCATAATTTGAAAGGAAGTTAGGTAATTATATTTAAGGAGTGGTAAAAGAGGAAAAAGGAGGGGGGGGGGAATAAGAGTGGTTTTGGGAAGGAAGGACGGCGGTGATCGCGATTATCTGTGGTAAAAGAGGCAGGGTGATCTGATCCGCGAGTGCATGCTTTGCATGGTGCTGGGTGATCGATTGAGTGCTTTGAGGAACGATTTCTACAAGCTAAGGATACCAGCGCTGAGTGTGTTCGGATTCAGGGGCTGAAGTGTGTGTTGCCACGAACCTTGTCACATCCTCAAATTCGTCTTTCAAAGCAGCGTTCCAAGCCGAGATCTGGGGAGTAGCGGCTCATCCGTACAGCTGGCTGGCTTCGTCTGCACACATACACACCCCTCGCTCACACGACTTTCATCACACACCTTCATTGTTCTTTGGTGTGTGAGTATATTGATTTCTTTTTTATATATATGTGTGTGTGTGTATATATATATATATATATATATATATATATATACACACAGTATATATAAGTTTCTATTATAAGCGGAACAGTTTCCTTTATTAACCTTGTTTGAATTTGTATTTATTTGTTTTTTCTTTTTCCTTTGGTGGTTATATCCAATGAGAACTGGACTCTTGAATCTGTTAAATTGAATGCGGAAATAGAGTGGACCGGCATCTCCCGATATTCCCAACAGATGTTTTTTTGTTTTTTCCCCATCTCCCTTTCTCTCTTTGGCAAGGTGTTAAGAGATTCCAGTGCTGTACTGATTTTTGTTGGACATTTATACTTTGTATATATGAAATTATAATGGGACTCTCGTTTGCTTGTGCCTTTATTCTGTTCATTTATTTATTTCTGTGGTAAACTTATTTTGATTTATAATCTAGTAACCGGTGGCTTTTAGAGCTTATCTGGGTTTACTTAAATATTGACAGGCCTACTCCTGTCTGGCACCCGAACTCTTCAATTTAGTTATGTAATGTCATTTAAAGTTTAGTCATTTAAACTGTTTCTGGGCCCACCACCGTTACAGAAGTGGCGTCCGAACAGGGACTTGAACCCTGGACCCTCAGATGACTCTGACCCATTGTTATACTTAACAATATCAGTATCAAGGGGTCACCTATCATCCGATGGAAAACAGAAATTATTGCACCTTACCATCTCAAATTCCAAGGTTTGTACTTACCAGCTTGGAAGGACTACTGTTCTTCAGCATCGTCTCTACACCACTCACCCTGTACCCATTAAACGTCGCTTGACACCTGAAAAACAAGCTGTTGTGAAAGAACAGTTAAAAGACATGTTGGAAAAGGGCATCGTGGAACCTTCACATTCTGCCAGGACTTTTTGGCCTTGTACCCCTTGGATGACCTTGATGTTTTGGCCACCTTCCGCACGGTCCTGTATGGCACGGCACGTGATTGGTGGGAAGTTGCTTGATCTTCCATTAGTACCTGGAGCGAGTTTGAATCTGTTTTCCTCTCGGCCTTCCTTTCGGAAGACTATGAAGACGAGCTGGCAGAGCGAGTCAAGCCTAAAACACAGGGAGAAAGAGAATCAATCGGAGACCACTTATAGAGCTTTATGCAAACGTTGGAAGCCCGCTCTAACTGAGAGCGAGCTAGTAAAAATGACCATCAAGAACATCAAACCTTACCTCGCCAGCCAACTCCGCAGCCGTGTAAGCACTGTGGATGAACTAGTAAAACTCGGCCGTCAGTTGGAAAAAGACCATGCACAACAGTTACACTATGAAAAACGCATAACTCAACCCACACCCCCACAAAGACACCCCTCTAACCGACCTGTTGACAAACCTCTAGTCCAGTGTTGGAGATGTAAAGGACATCATCCACCTGAAAACTGTCCGCACTATTCCATTCTTCTATCCAGTCAGCCTTCTTCCAATTAGCATCCTTCTATGGGAAGTAAACGACCCTTCCAACCTCAGAAGTTAGGAGTTCTGCCTTCTATCAATGCCATGTCTGCCACAGTTCTTTCAAAGTCATCTACCCAGTCTGAAACATTCCCTTCCATTGCCACTAACAAATTTGTTTCCATACCTCAACAGTTGGTTGTTCCCATTAATATCGGAGCCTGGAAAGGAAAGGCCATCGTCGATACTGGAGCAAGCTATACCCTCCTTCACGAGAGCCTGTGGAAGGAGCTTAATCCCCATGACAACCTCCATCCCTGGACCCTTGGTCCTCTTTATCTGGCCAATGGTACAGCCAAAATACCTTTAGGATGGACAAATACACAGATCATACTTCATGACCAAGTGTTCACTGTGCGTGTTGTCATTCTCACCTCCAAAGCACTGGCTTACTCTATAGTCTTAGGTCTGGACTTCATTTTTTCCACTGGCCTGCAAATAAATATAGCAGACAGGAATTATTCCTTTAAGACAGCTTCCCACAAAGAGTATCCTTTCCAACCAGGTCAAACCAGTGTTCCTATTATAAAACCCCAACAGCTGAAAAGGAGACAACACAAAAATTCAGATCAGACTCTTTTGTTGTTCAGCTTTGTTCCTCCATCGCAACTTCCATTAGTATCATCGGATATAATGGATGACCAAACCTTGATAGCTGCTGCAGTATCAAGGGCTCACCTATCATCCGATGGAAAACGGAAATTATTGCACCTTCTCACCTCAAATTCCAAGGTTTGTACTCACCAGCTTGGAAGGACTACTGTTCTTCAGCATCGTCTCTACACCACTCACCCTGTACCATGACTGTGATTAACGCGATTAAATTTTTTAATCGATTGACAGCACTAGTTAAAATCTTATAAAAATAACATAGCATAACAAAATAACTACAAATATTCTCAGTAGAACATTAACTTTCTATAAAAAATTAAGGTCAATCAACAGAATTTGTATAATTTTGGTTAAAAGAGGATTAAAATAAAATGCTGGAATCAACATTATACCACAAATTCTGTTGTTTGAGCTTATGTTCTATTAAATTTAGAATATTCCTGCAAAAAAAACAATTTAATAAATACATACTGAAAGTCCATCAACTCTCTGAGATGAGCACAAACATGAGGGTTGTCCCTCTTCTCTGAGACCTTTCCACTTGTTTTGCCTCTATGTATCCGTCTTGTATCCAGTGAGTGTTGTGATTCCAACAAAACCTCTGCACATAAAAACAAGCAGAAGTTTTAGAATAAAGGACAGTATTGAATACAACTAGCTCAATAAAATAAATGTAAAAATGCCACTTATAAATTACAATCAGCATTTACCAGTACTTAAACTAAATAAGTAACCTTTTTCACAAATGAAATTACTCAAGTGAAACATGTTACCTTTGAAATAATTCAAGTGTGCAAAAGATGCCTGCTCCCGGGACGCCAGACTGAAGTTGTAATAAGACTGCAAATCCAGCCACAAAGTTGAGGTGTGAATTCACAACCATGTGACCCTCGAATAGGCCTAGTCAAAAGCCACTGGGTACACCTGAAATGAATAAATATAAGCAATAATGTAACCTACAATACAGTATTTCAATATCAAATGTAATCTAAAATACAAGTTTATCAAATGATTTACAACAGAATTAATAAGAATTAATACATTACCTAATGTCGGGTCTGGGGTCTGATCACCTGTTTTTTGCTGTCTCTGTGTTCAGGTGTTGTGTGCATGGCTTTGTTTTGACAGCTCGCCACGTGCGCACGTGTTTCCCCGCCCTCCTTGTTTCTCTGCTTGTTAGCTCATCTTGTTTCACACCAGGTTCTAGTCATCTCATTAGCTTCCCCTTTATGTTACTCTGTCTTTTGTCAGACTTTTGTGGTTTCCCATTGCTCTGACTGTCTCAAGTTTGTATCGCTTACCTGTCCTGTCTTGTCCCGTTCAGGCTCCAGTGCTCGTTGCTGCTAGTGTATTATCCTGCACCTCTCTGTGCGCTCAGATACCCGTGGGCTCCCTTTGGCTTCCGCCGTACCTGGGTCTCTGCAGACTCGTTAGTGGATCGCTCAGGTTAGCGAGCTGCCTTGCCGGCTTCTTCTCCACTGTCGCTGTTGTGGCTTGCTCCAGCCGCTACTATCCACCCATCTGTGTGGTAGGAAATCCCACATCCACGCAAGCTGTCTGCAGGAGCGCTCCTCGCCTGTTATTATTATTGTCTGCTCAATAAAGCCTCTGTTGTACCCGCATCTGAATCCAGCCTATTTCCTGACAAGCTAATATAATCCGCTTCAGACAGTCTTGAAGCATCAGACATTTATCCACATCAACTGCTATTCTTTGCACCTACAAGAAATAATGAAAATTATCTTGTGATTTTTTACATAAATGCATTTACATAAATGAGACCAAAATGAACACCCAAAAAGGCATATATTTGAAAATAAACAAACTCTTACATTTGATTAATAAATTCAATTATAATAATACATTGTAGAACTGTACCACAATCAAATTAAATAATTTCTAATGCAAAATTACAACTGTGTTATAACATTAATGTTTTACATTCATTTTTGAAATTACAAATAAGAAATGTTGTAAAAATGCAATGATACTTTTTAAACATGAAACTAAACCACCATTAGGTGGCAGCAAATAACTTAATGAGTGAATCAATTGAGTAATTCATTGTACCTATCCGCTCAGAATGCTGAATCATTCAGTAAAAACACTGCTTACAGTTTTGCTTTGATCTTTGTTTGGAACTATTTTCGATGGTGAAATAAAACAACACTCAATATTGTGTATAAAAAGTAAGTAACTTAATGTTAACTAATTGTTTATTGAACTATGTAACATTTGCAATCGTGATAATCAGCAACAGATCACTTGTTATGCTACTTAACAATATTAGATGTTATAAATAAACTCAACAGTTTGAACATTTATCTCATGATTCTTCCGTGAGTTTATGTGTGCTGTTAAGGTTATTTGTTTTTATGCTGAATGTAATAAAATCAGAATCAGTCTTGCATTTCGATGCTTCCATAGTTTTTTTTTTTTTTTTCAATCAAGTTTTAATCAGGCTAACGTTAAAGGTGTCTTTCACTACAAAATTGTCCCGGACAAGCTTTAATGTCGAGTACAACTACAGTGGCAATAGACACAATTTCTCATTTACATGTAGTTTCTAAAGATGTCAAGTCAATATGGGACAGTTGAAAACATATAAACAAATGAAATTTCACATATTTTGCTGTTCGTCAGTTATTTCGACAGATAGCAAAACATTACTATGACAATCATTTGCGTTGGGCATTACGTTAAAAGTTGGGTAAACACTACTTTAAATGCTCTCAATAAGAAAATTAATCTGCTAAAATGAGAAAAATGCAGCATTCAGCCTAACTATGCTATAATAGCAATTTCCAGCTTTGCAACATGATATCCCTTACACATTAACTTAAATAAATATAAAAGGATATATTTCTTAAGTAAAATTAAGTGAATTTAACAGGAATTATGAATAAAGCCTCTAATCTTCAATCGTTCTGGCACTGCTCCAGTCGCTGGATTTCAGATTTGAATGATGCGCGTGCAATCCCATAATGCCACACTACAGTAAAGTAGTGTAAAAAGCAGGAGCTACAGTGACAACACCTGCTTCTTGTAAATTAATTACAGTTGACATGGAAATATACTGTTAACAACTGTAAAACCTTATTTGACCCATAAGGTATTGCGAATTTCAGCTACATTGTGTAAAATGTTTAAACAGTAAAATTCTGTAAAATTTTGCTGTAGAAACTACAACAATTTTTTACAATGCAGTAATATACTGGATCACTGTTATAGACAGCAATAAAGGATGCATATCACTCTGTCCCATGGGTAGTTTTGGGGCTCTCTGATCACGGTTTAGTTCATCTCATACCAACCTACAGGCAGAAACTGAAATCAGCTAAACCTGTATTAAGGACTGTAAAAAGATGGACTAATGAAGCAGAGCGGGATTTACAAGCCTGTTTCCACCTCACTGATTGGAGTGTTTTTGAAGCTGCTGCCACTGATCTGGACGAGCTCACAGAGACTGTAACATCATATATTAGTTTTTGTGAGGATATGTGCATTTCTACCAGGTCTCATTTAACCTACAACAATGACAAACCATGGTTCACTGCAAAACTCAGACAGCTCCGTCAGGCCAAAGAAGATGCTCGCAGGAATGGGGACAGATTCTTGTATGTATGTATGTATGTGTATATATATATATATATATATATATATATATATGTATGTGTATATATATATATATATAAATACACACTGGAAAAAGAGATCAGAGTGACAAAGAGGAATTATTCTGGAAAGCTAAGGAACCAATTCTCTTCCAGTGATCCTGCTTCAGTGTGGAAAGGTCTGAAATACATCACCAATTACAAGACACTGTAATGAATTTGAATTAGCTCTTTATTGAAGCTTTTAATTTGAATTTTAGCTTTAGGGAATCGAATCATAGAGATTCGCTGGATCTGATTAATTGGTATTAATCAAAACGTATAATTTATACTTTCTTAACGACTCGAGCCAGTGAGCATTAAACCAGTATATTTAGCAATTCTGTTTATTTCGTGGCCATGATAATAATACAGAATTCGTTGGGAAATTTTGAGCAACAGGTAACAAGATCTTTGGCAAATAGTTTCAAACTTGAAAAACACAGCACCAAACCATTCATTATAAATGAAACGAGAGTTTATTTACTGTTCTATGATACAATACTAACACAAAACATACACACATACACACGTTCGGGCAAGAGCGTTGCGATTTGAAGAAAGTTTAAGGTTCTAAGACCTGACGGAGTCACAAACAGAGGCTTTGACTTTACTCTTAAAGATTTATTCACATCAGCTCAGCAAATAGAGATGGTTTGTTTAGTTACTTGCGTTAAGTTGACTTGAAGGCTGAGCTGGCTCTTTGTGCTTGAGGGAATCCCGGAGCTGATTTTGCGGCTGCGGTGTCGTTGTTGCGTGACGTCACTTGGGGAATCCCTTTTGGATTGGTGGCTTCCTGGCCGCGTGCAAATGGCAAGGCTTTGAAGTCCTTACGCTGCAGGCTTCGCAAGTTTCTTTGTCAGAAGTTGATAGTGTTGAAGTCTTGGATGGTCAACCTGATGTTAAGGCTGTAGGCTTTCCAGCAGCAAAGGTTTTCCAGCCGCAAAGATCTTCCAGCGGCCCAGTTTTCAGCAGCAGCCCAGTTCTTTTTTAGCAGCAGCAAATGAGCTTTGTGTCACGGAGTTTTAACGGGCTGGATTCTGTCCACTCACTAAAGGCATCTTCCAATCAGATTGTCTGTACAGGGCGAAGCCACGCCCCGCACGGCTTCTTTCTGTGCATATATTAAAATAATGCTTCGTCCATCATGTGAGGGATATTTCTAATAAATGGTTCTAAAAGTATTCACCCTTCATATGAAACTGAACATCGACATAACATTAATTCCAACTTCCTGCATTTGAAATACGCTTTAACATGATACTACACATGGCAATCTATTCAAAAGAAAGTTATAAGGTAAAGATCGAAATATAGCACACCACGCATAACATAAAACACCAAGCATATATGTAAGACATCAAACATGTTATTTGTTGATACACTTGCTTCAATGGCAATGGAAATAAATGATTGTCTTTGGAGATCATTTATGTAAGTTAGTGTTTCTTTTGTTGCAAGAGAAAAGTTGGAGACAGAGCACGCGGGAGTCGTCCGACGGTCATGTTACAGATCTCGTGGTTTTGGCGGCCTGAGGGCAGTCAGTTCCTTTAATGGTCCTTTTCCTGTTTGAAATGTATGGATCCCTATATCTTGATTAAATCACGCGGATGTGTGTTAGGTCTTCAGAAAGAACAAGAGAAGGAAGGCACCTGACCCAGACGGTGTGACACCAGCCTGTCTGAAAACCTGTGCTGACCAGCTGGCCCCCCCATCTTCACACAGATCTTCAACAGATCACTGGAGCTGTGCAAAGTCCCCTCATGCTTCAAACGCACCACCATCATCCCCGTTCCAAAGAAACCCAAAACTACTGGACTTAATGACTACAGACCTGTGGCTCTAACGTCTGTGGCCATGAAATCATTTGAAAGACTGGTTTTGGCTTATCTGAAGGACATCACTGGACCCTTACTGGACCCTCTTCAGTTTGCCTACAGAGCAAACAGGTCTGTGGATGATGCAGTCAACATGGGACTGCACTACATGCTGCAACATCTAGACAGACCAGGGACTTATGTGAGGATCCTGTTTGTAGACTTCAGCTCCGCTTTTAATACCATCATCCCATCACTCCTCCAGCCCAAAATAACTCAGCTATCCGTCCCCACCTCTGTCTGTCAATTGATCACCAGCTTCCTGACAGACAGGCAGCAGCTAGTAAAGCTTGGAAAATGATCATCCAGCATTTGTACGATCAGCAATGGTGCCCCCCAGGGTTGCGTCCTCTCCCACTGCTCTTCTCCCTCTACACCAATGACTGCACATCTAAAGACCCCTCTGTCAAGCTCCTAAAGTTTGCAGATGACACCACACTCATCGGCCTCATTCAGGATGGTGACGAGTCTGCTTACAGACAGGAGGTTGAAGAGCTGGCTGTCTGCTGCAGTCTTAACAACCTGGAGCTTAACACATTCAAAACTCTGGAGATGATCGTGGACTTCAGGAGAAACCCCCCTGCACTCTCCCCACTCACCATCATGAACAGCACTGTGACTGCAGTGGAGTCATTCAGATTCCTGGGCACCACAATTTCTCAGGACCTGAAGTGGGACAATCACATTGAGTCCATTGTGAAAAAGGTCCAGCAGAGGCTGTACTTCCTTCACCAGCTGAGGAAGTTCAACCTGCCACAGGAGCTGCTGAAACAGTTCTACTCCGCCATCATTAGGGCCTTTCGCACCGCAGGAACCTTTTCATAGTACCCAAACTAATTGTGGAACTACCCACTTTTTGGCGTGTTCGCACCACGGGAACTAGGAACGGTTTTGGTTCTAGGAACTCCGTTTGGAGGAACTAAAGTAGCTCCTACTTCAGAGTAGGGTCTAAAACAGTTCTAGGAACTAACCGTGACGTAAGTGTACACTGATTGGCTAAACGCGTACGAAAACACCCTCACCCGCCATGATTTAAAACACTGTGTAAACATATACTGTGTAAACATTGTATCATGCCGAGAGCATTTATAAACGGTATTTACCTGGAGACTTCGTCTACGGCGTTTTGTGCTTTTATCAGCCTCAATGAAATGTAACACTGCAAATTGTTGTTGGAGATTCTTAGTTCTCCTTTCCGTTCTTTCAATCGTCACAAATGACGTTGCTTTCGACCGGCTTAAGTAACTTCTTAGTACCCGCTGTCGCGGTGCGAATGCAACCCTTTAAATGTTACTGGGAAATAGTTCACGCAAAATCGTCCCAGTACTTTAGTACTGCACTTTTAGTTCTGGAACTAAAGCAGTGCAAAAGGCCCTATTGAATCTGTCCTCTGCTTTTCAATAACTGTCTGGTTCAGCTCAGCTACCAAATCTAACCTCAGAAGACTACATCGGATAGTCCGGACTGCTGAGCGAATCATTGGTACAACCCTCCCCGCTCTCCAAGAACTGTACTCATCCAGAGTGAGCAAAGGAGCTGGCAAAATCACTCTGGGCCCCTCACATCCAGCACACCCCCTCTTTGAACTGTTGCCGTCTGGTCGACGCTAGAGAGCACTGCGCACCAGAACGGCCAGGCAAAGGAACAGTTTCTTCCCTCAGGCAATCCATCTCATGAACAGTTGACAATAAACGTGGAACACACAACACTATTATACATTATTTATTTAACACACATACTTATTTACAGTTCAAATTTGAACATATCATACTTGTACATACATAATTGTCTATATTATATATTGTGTTTTTGCTATTTTGTACATTGTCTATTTTGTATATTTGTATATTATTCTTTTTATTATCTTTGTCCTGTCCTGTCGCTGTCATTCTGTTGTACTGTGGAGCTTCTGTCACTATAACAAATTCCTCATTTGTGTAACATACCTGGCAATAAAGCTCATTCTCATTCTCATAATTTTAGTAACAAATAGTTACCTTAGTGTGCAACAGCTCTCAGCAGTAACATACATAGATACATACATATATATATATATATTAAAGAATTACCAACTTTATTATTACACTTTAAAAAAGACAACAGTTTGCAGTTTTACTGACCTGTTTCAACATGTCCTTCAACTAATGATGAATCCACAAATTTAATTATTTTCGTACGGTAAGAAAAGCCTTCCATCTGTTACCTCCTTCAGCCTCAGCTCTAATGGGGTATCAACTTATAGTATCAACTTTAATATATATATATATATATATATAAACACATACAAGTTCCCTCTTAGTAAACTCTCCCCTCATTTTCTCACTGTAAACACAAAAATTTTGCTTTATTTTTTTCATGCATTTGTTTCTCTTTATTATGTTCATTAAAGCACTTTAAATTATCACTATGCTTGTGATCGTGCGTGATGGGTGATTGTTTAGTTGTATAATTGTATAATTTAGGTTTTAGTCAGACAAAGTATTTGTGGTTTTTGCTGAAGAGAAATCCAAAGAGACTGAAATCCTGTGTGTCAGACAGTTTAAATGGTGTGTCACACCCATGATATTAATGAAAGTGGACAAAGATTGAACATGTCAGACAGGTGGGTTAGCCACACTGGACTGGCACACTGGGAAGTTTCTTTCAATAGCTTGACTTCAATAGCTTTCCAGATGTTTTTGTCCACACAATGAGGTCCAAAACAATAGTCATTAACAACAGTCCCAGACATTTGTAATTAACGGCGCATGCGTTGGCTGCGACGGCATGGTCGGTGCGTTTGTTTGTTTGCGTGTTTTTGAAGTTTTGTTTTTTATGTTAATGCGGAGAGTATACTACATTTTTATAATCACATGGATTATTAGTGACTGCACTGTCTTGAGTATCCAATTAAATGATGTCGGCGAGGGGCATGGACTCACCTACTCCCGGGATAGACTTTTGTTCCTTTGTGGTTCTATTTATTGTCAACTGAACCCATCTATCCTCATTCCGCCCGACATAACATTAACACCTGGCTTAAAGAGGAAGAGAGGTAGGCGTGGAGGGGTGCGCTGTAGACTAAGAAGGCGCCCTTTTAAACCTCCACTACCTTCAATTATTCTCTCAAATGTTCGATCATTGAAAAACAAAACGGACTTGTTACATGCTAAATGTCTCACGGATGCATCGTTTAGGGAGGCATGTGTTTTGGCTGTGACTGAGTCCTGGCTGGATGAGTCTGTCCCGGATACGGAGGTTGCCCTGGACGGCTTTGAGATCCTTCGAGCAGACAGAACCAGTAACTCGGGGAAAGTGCAGGGGGGTGGGGGGTGTATGTACTGTACATCAACTCGCAGTGGTGTACTAACATCAAAATACATGAGAGGATTTGTAATCCTGACTTGGAGCTGCTCACCCTGTCCGCCCGTGCCTTTTATCTCCCGAGGGAGTTCTCGACAGTTGTGCTTAGTTGTGTGTATGTTCCACCAAGCGCCAATATTAAGGCAGCGGCTGAGCAGTTAGCACATAACACACAGGCTATGCTCAGCAAGTATCCGGACGCTCCAGTATTACTTCTTGGTGATTTCAACAGCTGTCAGCTGGCCTATGTACTGCCAGCCTTTAAACAGTATGTAGATGTACCAACAAGATTAAAAAAAACAACTGATTTGTGCTACAGTAATATCCAAGAAGCCTATAAAGCCAAAGCTCTACCACCACTGGGACTTGCGGATCATAATGTTATTCATTTACTTCCTGTTTACAAGCAATGGTTGAAACAACACAAACCTATGATACACAGCACCCCACAATGGTCGGAGGAGGCTATTGCACGCCTACAAGTCTGCTTGGCGTGTACAGACTGGGAAGTTTTTGAGGGAGAGCTTGATGAACAGACTTTAGTTATCAGTGATTATATAAAATTTTGTATAGACACCCTGATACCGGTAAAGACTATTAAAACCTATCCAAATTCAAAACCATGGATCAATCCACAGATAAAACATCTTTTTCATAAGAAACAACTTGCCTTCAGGCAGAAGGATTTTGCTGGTCTCAAAATTATAAACCGGGACATTAAAAGTGAAATATATAAGGCTAAAAAGCATTATAAAACAATCTGGAGCAGGATTTTGCAAATATGAACACTAAACAGGCTTTTCAACGTGTCAGGACTCTTACTGGACAATCTATTAAACAACCTATTTGTGTTTCAGATCCTATCACCTTTGCTATCAACCTTAATCATTTTTATGCCCGTTTTGACACCTCTGATTTTTCAGCAGAGTGTGACAGCCTTTTGGATTCCATGCCTTCACAAGAGTTGGATTATGAGTCCCTCTTAACTAAGCAGGATGTCTATTTCCAACTCATTAAATGCAAGCTGAATAAGGCTCCTGGGCCGGATGGAATTCCTGGTCGGGTCTTGAGAAACTGTGCCCTGGAATTAATTCCTATTCTTCATTCTCTCTTCCTTCGTTCTCTCTGCACTTCAAAAATACCTGTCATATGGAAATCATCAGTTGTCATTCCTGTTCCCAAAAGATCATATCCATCGGAGTTAAATCATTACAGGCCGCTGTTGTTAACCTCAATCATAATGAAATGTTTTGAGAAATTGGTCCAAAATATAGTGTTTAGTTCCAACCTTGATTAAACAAAGAACAAGCAAATCAGTGTGTTCAAAGTTGTTATCATTATGAGCAAGTGTATTTGCTTAGGGTTGGGACTGAACTATATGGGCTGTGGCCCTCCAGGAAGTGCATTTGAATAGATTTGTTCGTTTTGAGATGATGATGATGAACTTACTGTTGACCTTATAACATCCTTAGTCATTTCATTTTTAGTTAATAAACATAAGAAAATATTAAGACAGCTGGTCCATTCACATTATATCAGGACAGCTCTTAACCTGAGCCAACGAGTGTCCCAGAGGTCTATACTGATGTTCTTGTGCCAGACGCATATTTTTTCTTTCACTTTCTTCCTGTCCAGCTGGTGAGATCTTGCATCACTTCCAGCCATACCTGTATCCCTTCTAGCCACGACCTGGTTGAGGGGATGTATGTGTTCTTACCACACACACACACACACACACACAGACACACAGTATCTCGAAGCCAAATTAGATGTCCAGTATCACTATTATCATTACCACTATGCAAATAAGTATTTTTCGTTATGTTCAATAAATTAATCTGAAGAATTTGAAATTGACTACAAGACACAACATTGGATTATGTGTGTGTAAAGCATAGGTTGCGTTTCCAAGCCATCAGTGCTTATACTATGCTGCTATAACAATAATCAGTTTTCATATGTTTTTAGATTAAGCACAGCAATGATCTGTAGAACTGCACTGATGTCCTTCATTCAACATATCAAACAGTGTCATGAAATACTTTATGCCAAAAACTCTGCCATTTAGGATATATCAGTATGCAGTGTTTTATGAATTTGTTATTTGGACGTGAATGTAATCACTAGCTTGCTCTTTCACAGAATTGCAACTGATTTGTACATTGAGGCACATGCATCCAAAACTCATGCCATCCACACAGAGCCAAGTGAAATACCATTGATCTGATTTGACATCAGACAGAAAATATTTGATCATCTTACATGGATTTTTGTTTAAGTGAATGTGATTATGTAGCATTCTTTTTTCTGTGAACGCAATCCCTCCTTTTTTACATATCTATGATGACTTCTGTCTTCCCAGAATCCCAGAGTTAAAAAAAAAAAAAACCTCATTTAAACCTCAGATCTTTCATCAACAGTATATTCGAGTGTTCAAAGAGAACTAGGAGACTATATGTTGACAAAAATGAAACAACCAAATCAATATGGACCAAATTATTTATATTATTATTTTTTTTTATTTTCAATAGATCACAAAGTAATTGGACAATTGTGTACTGTAGCTATGGCACTGATGCTTTGGTAACACTTTATTTCGATAGTCCACTTTAGACATTCTACTAACAGTAAGTAACTTTGCAACTACATGTCAACTAGCAGTCATTAGAGTATTAGAAGACTATCTGCTTAATATCTTCTAACACCTTATTTTGATGGGTTTACAACATACAACATACTAACTATGAGAAACTTTGCAAGTATATGTCAAATTATTCTACTAACCCTAAACCTACCCTACTGAGAGTTAGTAGACATGTAGTTGCAAATTAATGAGAATTAGTTGACATGTAGTTGACATGTAGTTACAAAGTTACTTATAGTTAGTAGAATGGCTAAAGTGGACTATCAAATAAAGTGTAACCGATGCTTTAGTTATTTAGCCAAAAATCTACTCAGCTTTACCCCATTAATTTTGAAAGCTTGGAAACAAATAACTAAGTGAGCAGTATGGAAACAATCAACAGTTGTGTTCTGAATTAAATTGAGATTACTTCACTATCAAGGTTAATAGCCCTTTTAAAAGGATTACTTTCAAGATGTATAGAAATCCAGCAATAAACCTATATATATATATATATATATATATATATATATATATATATATATATATATATACAGTATATATATATTGGTTTATTGCTATATATTAACATGCTGAATAGAGTTTTATGAATTAAGTTGTCAAATACATTATTTGTTTTCAGATAATATCTTCCAGGCCAGGTGTTTTAAAACTTGTCCTGGAGCCCCAGTACTACACATTTTGTATGTCTCCTTTATTTAACACACCTGTTTAAACTCTTCATCTCATTAGTAGAGACTCCAAGACCTGAATTGGGTGTGACTAATAAAGGGAGATATACAAAATGTACAGTGCTGGGGTGTAGTGATTTTGCTTTCGTCAACCTAGGGAGGCGAAATGGTGTAGTGATGGGTACTCGCATCACCAATGACGTTATGATATTTGGATGACGTGTCACTTAAGGTGCGATTATGAGTACATCACATAAGAAAGATTGGTGGGATCTCTAACTTGTAGAACCTCTTTCTGTATCATCAACACAAGGAAGACACAAGTGTAATAAAATAGAATTTATTAACAAAAAAATAGACAAGAGTAATCAACAACTACTAAACGAATACCATAAATTAAGTAGGAATAAAGTCCATAAGATGCATAAAATGCAAGTGATTATGTTGGGTGTTGCAATGTCAGAGCTACGCTATCTGGACAGATAAACTGTTGCTACTCTGGAAGAAATAAGGTGAAGAACCTTATTATGCATCAAACAAATACATGAAAGATTTGTTATAAAATGCAATCGGCTATATAATATCTAATGTAAATTAGAAAAATCATATACTGATAATATACAACAATGCCAAGGTCTCTGGAAGAGGTTTGGATAAGTGATAGTTACGTTCTCTGTGGTCGAGTGAGCAGTCCGGTGGCGGTGACTTCATCCACTGGTTGTGCTGGTAACAATGCGGTGGGGAAAGGAGCAGGAATCCGTTTTGACAGCCTTGAACACAAAGCGCTGGAGGATGCGTATCTCCTGGAGCACCAAAGGGTCCTAGAATCTGGAACACGCAGATGTGGCCCTGGAGTAGGTGCAGAAGGTCCTTAGCCTGGAACACGCAAGTCAAGGTACCTTGGAGTGAAGATTGGCTCGCTGGAGCTTAACCTTGTTACAGATATCTGTGTGTCTTCTGCCTCTTTGGGCTACAGACTCAGAACTTGGTTGATCTGTTAGTGTATCACCCTTGCAGGCCGAAGACTCAGATCTGGTTGATCTGTTGCTACCTTCCCTGTAACAGGCCGAAGACTCAGAACTGGTTGATCTGTTGCTGCCTTCCCTGTAACAGGCCGAAGACTCAGAACAAGGAGTGTCTTTTGGGAAGGTACCTTTATCTCTTTTCGATGAGGAGGAGATTGCAATCTGGCGCTTCTCCATTTCCATGCTGTGATTGGCTGTTTCCATCAGAGTGAGGGGACATGGTGTGGCCCACCCTTCTTTCCTCCTGTGGAACTTATTTGCATAGTCCAAACACAAAGTTAGAAAAGTGTCACAAAAGTTTTACCAATGCATCATTCACTTACCAAACCACAACCAGAATACCTTTGGCAATGTTACGAACACATTAAGTCCATGATGGAAGAAGATCGAACTGTCATGCATGCATTCATTTGTCCATCAACAGCTGAGTTTGTGTAAGATGTTGCACTATATGTCACTGTCACTAAGAATACTTATTTCTCTGAATAAGTAGGATGTGTGTGTTGTAGTTTGCATCAGTTTAAGGTTTGAGAACATAGTTATGAATGGATTTGGATGGAACTTTGTGATCTCTCTTTGTTTCACCCACTGCTGCTGCATCCAGAGGTCCTAATGAATTTTTATGGCAGTCACAGGCCAAAACCTTAGGAATCAGTCTGTTGGTGGGTGAAGGGCAGAAACTGCATTTGACCAATGAGAAGTCCTGTCCTTCCTAGACTTTTTACCAAAAGTCTTCAAATAGTCTTCTTCTTGCCCTCTAAGAGGTGTCTGGCTGTTGTCCTGGCATCTTTATCTGATGGCGTTGGACAGTTTGATTATGTTAGTCCGCAGCTTAGAGGGAACATTGCCCTTAAGGCATCCTAGGCATGTCTGATATACCTCTTTCAGACGAACACATTCGGAGTTATATTCGAAATTGTCCTGCCTGTTCCAATGTGTATAATTGCAGTGAATGGTACCCCTGTTTCCAAATCCGAAAAAAGTGTATCCATCCATCATAAAACTACTCCACACTGCTCCGGGGTGTTAATATTGGCCTTCTGAAGAGAAACGATGCGTTAGTTTAAGAAAAATGTAAATTCTTAAAACTTTATAAAGTATAATGTCCAGCTTCCGGTCCCTCAAGCTCACAACAAGGCGGTCGAGAGTATGACGTAGGCATAACGAAAGGCGCAAAGTAAGATCCGGGGAGAGAGTGACAAACGCGGAAGCACAGAGGAGAAAGTAAATGTACTTGTTCACATGGTTTCCTGTGCCGTAAACAAAACTTGGTTCTCGCGAGATTACACGCTTCTCCCCAGACCTTACTCTAGCGAGACTGCAGTCTTCTCCCTGGATCTTACATTGCGCCTTTCGTTACGAATATAATTTCGAATATAACTCAGAATGTGTTCGTCTGAAAGAGGAATGTCAGACACGCCTAGGATTCCTTGAGGGTGAGTAAAACACAGGCTAATTTTTGGGTGAACTATCCCTTTAAAAACTATCCCATGTCAAAGCAGTAACTAAATCAGCATACTATCATCTCAAAAACATTGCAAGAATTAGATGTTTTGTTTCCAGTCAAGACTTGGAGAAACTGGTTCATGCCTTTATCACCAGCAGGGTGGATTATTGTAATGGTCTCCTCACCGGCCTTCCAAAGAAGACCATTAGACAGCTGCAGCTCATCCAGAACGCTGCTGCCAGGATTCTGACTAGAACCAGAAAATTTGAGCATATTACACCAGTCCTCAGGTCCTTACACTGGCTTCCGATTACATTTAGGATTGATTTTAAAGTACTTTTACTCGTTTATAAATCTCTAAATGGCCTAGGACCTAAATACATTGGAGATATGCTCACTGAATATAAACCTAACAGACCACTCAGATCATTAGGATCGAGTCAGCTAGAAATACCAAGGGTTCACACAAAACAAGGGGAGTCTGCTTTTAGCTATTATGCCGCCCGCAGTTGGAACCACCTTCCAGAAGAGATCAGATGTGCTAAAACATTAGCCACTTTTAAATCCAGACTCAAAACTCATCTGTTTAGCTGTGCATTTGTTGAATGAGCACTGTGCTACGTCCGAACTGATTGCACTATGTATAATCACTTTCTATTCTTAAATGTTTTAAATTCTTTTAAAATCAATTTTTAAATCACTTTGTTTTTATTGTTGTGATTTTTATTATTTTTAATGACTATTTCACTTCCTTTTATGTAAAGCACTTTGAATTACCATTGTGTATGAAATGTGCTATATAAATAAACTTGCCTTGCCTTGCCTAAAGGAGATTTGATATTGGTCATAGTTGCTCAATATGTTATCAACAGGGTTTGAAATTAACACCCGCCAACCCGCCAAAAGCGGGTAAAAATCAGCTGTGGCGGGTAACACTGTCAAATCACTAGCCAATTTGGCGGGTTACTTTTTGTAAATTATGTTCACTCATTAATGTCTTGGGGAAGTTCATGCAAGCTAAATCTGCGCAAATCTCGATGGCTCTAACCAGGTTCGAGAGATAGCTCTAGCCCCTGACCAGATTCGTGAGATGGCTCTAGCCCCTGATCAAAGTTCTGAAAGAGACTCTGTCTCCCAGTCCAGCCCAGAGAGGGCTCCTGTTCCCACATCCCACCGAGAGAAAGACTCTATTCCCAAGTCAAGCCCAGAGAGGGCTGCTGCCCCCACGTCAATCCCAGAGAGGGCTCCTGCCCCCAAGTCCAGCCCTGAGAGGACTCTGGTTCTCATGTCCGGCCCAGAGAGAGCCACTGCTCCAACGCCTGGCCCACGGAGACCCTCAACACCCTTAATTGCCCTCAAGATATTTTTTTAAGGGGGGCTATAAAGGTACCAGCCGTAGAGGCCAGGCTGAGGCCAAGGCCACAGAAGCCGTTCCGCCATGACCTCCTGAGTCCCCTGCTCCACCATGGCCCCCTGAGCTGCCTGCTCTGCCATGGCGCTCCGAGCTGCCTGCTCCGCCATGGCACCCTGATCTGCCAGACCGCCCTGGAGGCCTTCCGTTTCGTGTAAGCCTGTCCCTAGAGGCCTCCAGAGCGCCCATCCCCCCTCCCCATTGGATGTTATGTGGGGCGTGGATGCGCCTTCCGGGAGAGGGAGGTCATGTCAGTCCTGTGTTCCTGTGTTGTGGTGGGTTTCTCCCAATGTGCTCCCCGTGACCCAGTTTTCCCCGTGTGTTCCCATGCCCATATTTGGTTCTTCCTGTTCCTGTTCCCAATGTTTCATTGGTGTTGCTCATTTCATTCAGCGGTCTCATTTATTCCCTTGTTTAGCTCATCGTTACTTAAGCCCTGTGTTTCCCAGTGTCATTAAAGACGGTTTAAGTTTCTCCAACATCTCCTCGCCCCTCTCCTGTGAAACGTGACACAGCCTAAATGTATTATTATTATAATTGACTGATTAAATGTAAGATTTTGACTCAAAAGATGATGCACACTTTCAGAAAAAAATGACTTTATAAAGGTAAAAATGCCCATAAAAGGTAAAAATCAATGTAAACTTATTTGGAAAGATTCATTTCTATCACTGCTGTGAACTGACCACACAGAATATGAAGAATATAAAAAAATGTAGGAGTCAGCTGTCCACGGTAGTCCTTAACCCTTTAACGCGTACGATCACACCGGTGTGATCAGTCTTGGCTGGTCCCTGAAGCGTACGATCACACCGGTGTGATTAGAACGTTCAGTGCATCCACTTCATCATCTGCTGAATTCAAATCTTCTTTCTGGCGCGGAGCCAGATCAGATGCGCGAGCGCTTGTCATATTATCACTTATTCAGTGTTTTCAACCATATAATGCTTATTTTAGATTTCAGACATTTAAATACACAAAAGTACTAGCAAAACCATACATTTATATATGTGCTGATGTCTATCAGCAGCAATAATGATCCTTACAAATATAATCTGACGACATGTTTTATTGATATCATATACAGATTGTGTAGATAACTTTAAAGTTTACTCTGCTCTTCTCCCAGTTTACTGGAGACTTACTTTAACGTGTTTCGGGAGGAGAGGATGAATTTATGTGTTGTAAATCCCACAGCTGGGATTCAGCGCGAACAAACATGGCGGCGCCCATCACCCGGTATAGATCAACTAACACGGTCATTATAAAAGTGTTTAAACAACCAAATACATTTACTTGCACATATTTCAGAATCGGAATATCAGATATTTCATAATATAGCGAGTATGTTTGTGAATATTAATATTAAAAAAACGAAAAACGAAATAAAAGCAATCCATGTGTCATACAGCGCTATTAGAGCTGCGGTGTGTCACATTTCTGCAGGTGAAGGCTAGTTATAGTCTTCGCTGCCCCACTCAGGCGAGGTGTTCAGGTTAAGGGGCGAAACATCTGAGACCCTGAGATCCCTGCTGATGATGCGGAAGGTTTTTCAACAATGTGGATGCTCCAAGGAATACCATCTCGGAAGAAGATCTGCATCACCATAGTTAGTTTAGTTCCTACAGTTGCAGCTTGTGGCAAAGCATCTCTGATGTTTACTTCACCTTATTGTCCAGACCATGGGGAGAGGCCCATTGGCGGTGGGGGAAGACCCACGGACATCCGTGAAAGAACGGACGACAGCTCGCAAAGACGGCATGCAATAGTGTCAGGGCTAGCACCCCGAAGCACTGCAAAAAAAAAGCTACGAGTTCTGAACAAAGAGAATACCCCCAGGCGGACCGAGGAGGGGGGGAGGATAATCTGCCATCGGACGGATCAATGGTCAAAGACCCGGACAATGGAAAAAGGACTATGAGAACGGATGTGGAAAGACAAAAGGTCGAAGCCAAAAGAAGATGCAACGTCTGTGGAGGGTTTTTTAAGAATGAGCGTGGTGTTAAAATCCACCAAGGCAAGTCCAAGTGCAAAGAGCAGAGTCAGCAACGCAGAGCACCTGAGCTTACGCAGAGTAATCTCTCTAAGTTTGTTAAGGGTGTTCATCAGTCGGTGGAGGAGGTCCAGGGCCAGGAGGCAAACCACAGTGCCCCAGACCTCCCTGCTCAACCTACTCGGAGCATAGGAAAAGCCGGTGAACCTGAAAGCCCGAAAGACTTCGAGAGGAAACCACGCTTGAATTTACCACCAGCATCAGACTTCAGATGGGCCCAACTGGATAACGATCTAAATACCATCCTGGAAAATATCCTGAAAGGAGATGCAGTCAAGAAGATTAAGACCATGATTGAAGTTGTGTACCAGGTGTGCCACGACACCTTTGGCGCGAAAGAAGCTAAGACTCTCAGGCCACCAGCAGGGCCTAGCAGGAGACAGCGGCAGATCAAGGAGCTGCGAGAAGAATTAAAGACATTCAGGAGAAGGTGGCGGGAAGCAAGCGATAAGGAAAGAGTGGCCCTGGATGAGATTAGCACAGAGACGCGGAAAAGGCTAATCCAGCTTCGGAGAGAAACAGAGGGAGAAGCGCAGAAAGAGGAAAGCCTTCTTCAACAACCCTTTCCAATTTACAGCAGACCTATTAGGAAAGCCCAAGGGTGGGACTCTATCTTGTGCAAAGGAGGAAATAGAAAACAGTGTGGCAGCCGCACATGGAGACTCCTCCAGAGATTTTCCTCTGGGTGAATGTCCTTTCCAATTGCCGATTCTTACACCACACACCCCTTTTAACATGGCAGATTTCACCATGGATGAAGTGAGGGCAGTGGTGATAAAAGCACGGGCGGGATCAGCCCCAGGACCATCAGGCACCACCTATAAAATCTATAAATGCTGCCCACTGCTGCTGAAGAGGCTCTCAAAGCTCCTACGGACACTGTGGAAGAAGAAGCTGGAACCCGGGCTCTGGACTCTCGCTGAGGGCTGCTTTGTGCCAAAAGAGCTCAATTCCACAAGACTCGACCAGTTTCGTGAGATTTCCCTGCTGGACGTAGAGGGGAAAATCTTCTGGTCCATCATCGCCAAAAGGTTAACAACATACCTGCTCGCCAATGAGTTCATCGATCCCAGTGTCCAAAAAGGAGGAGTACCGGGATATTCCGGCTGCCTGGAGCATACAGCAGTGATTAGCCAGCTCATCAACGAAGCCAAGAGTAACAACAACACACTCTCTGTCGTTTGGCTGGACCTTGCCAAAGCTTACCCAAGCGTCCCACACCAGCTGATCCGAAAGGCATTGGATCACTACCGAGTTCCATCAGAGGTAGTTGAGCTTGTAATGGCACACATGGACGCACTGCAGATGAGGTTCACCGTGGGAAGTGTCACCACCAAATGGCAAAGGCTCGAGAAGGGCATTATGGCAGGATGCACGATTTCCGTGGCCCTGTTCATAGCGGCTATGAATCTGTTGCTAAAGGCAGGAGGAACGCAGTGCAGAGGCCCGAAAGCAGACGACGGCACGAGACATCCCGCTTGTCGAGCTTTCATGGACGACGTGACTGTAATGACTCCATCTATCCAGGGGACACAGTGGATCTTGAGCGAACTGGAAAAGATGGCAACATGGTCACGTCTGCAGTTTAAACCGGAAAAGTCAAGGAGCCTCAGTATCTTGAAAGGGAAGCTAACAGGAAACATCTTCAACATCCAAGGCTCTAAGATCCCAACAATCCAAGATCAAAGGATCCGATGCCTTGGAAAGCAGTACGACAGCTCCCTAAAGGACAGTGGCAATCTCACTAATACCAAGGCCCAGCTGAACACCTGGCTTAAGGCAATCGAGCACAGCCAACTACTCGGGAGGTTTAAAGTCTGGTGCTTTCAGTATGGCATCATACCCCGCCTGCAATGGCCCTTCCTACTTTACGACTTTCCCGTGTCTCAGGTGGAAGGAATGGAAAGACTGTGCAGTAAGTTCTTGCGGAAATGGCTGGGAGTCCCCATCATTTAGCGCAATCAACCTGTACAGCAAGACCTCCAAGCTTCCCTTGCCAGTTTCATCGGTGGTCGAGGAGTTTAAAGCCGCCAAGGCAAGGGCAGTCAGTACACTCCTCTCATCTGAGGACGGTAAGGTAAGACACGCAAGCAAGACCATCAAATGCGGCAGAAAGTGGAAGCCCCAGCAAGCCGTGATGGAAGCAGAATTCCACTGGAAACACCAGGAAATCGTGGGCGTGGTATGCCAGGGACGCCTGGGCCTTGGACATTATAGTGAGAAGAGGTGGAGCAGGGCTGATGCCAGAGCCAGAAGAGGCCTCGTGGTGCAAAGAGTCCGTGAGGCAGCAGAGGAGGAGCGTCAGGTGAAAGCGATCGGGCTTGCCTCTCAGGGTCGATGGACGCAGTGGGACCAGGCACAGGAGCGACCGCTGTCCTGGAAGGAACTGTGGCAGATTGACCAAGGGAGGTTGAGCTTTCTCCTGCGCTCGGTGACCGACCTGTTGCCAACACCAAGAAACATAAAGATCTGGGGTGGAGAGGAAGACCCATCATGCAACCAATGTGGAGCAGTCTCCTGTACACTGAAGCATATTTTGACTGGTTGTCCAAAGGCATTGGCAGAAGGGCGGTACAGATGGAGGCACGATAAGGTCCTCATGGAGATCGCCAAATGGGTGGAACAGCAGCGAGAAAAAGCCAATAACAAGCAGGCCCATCTCCCCGAAGCCATAACCTTTGTGAGGAAGGAGACAAACCTCATAAGACCGGCATGGTAGTCAAGAACCCACCCTCTTCCTTGCAACGAGCCTCTGACTGGGAGTTGAGTGTGGACCTGAAGAGGAAGCTTGTCTTCCCACAGGACGTGGCAGTGACCTCCCTTCGACCAGATATGGTCTTGCTATCCAGGAGCACAAAAACCATCATAGTTGCTGAGCTCACGGTGCCCTGGGAAGAGAGGCTAGCCATGTCCCACCAACTGAAGAAAGCTAAGTACCAGGACCTGGTTGACGGCGGTTGTAAAGGGTGGCACGCAACCAGCTACCCTATTGAAGTTGGCTGCCGCGGGTTCCCAGCAAAATCAGTCCGCTATTTCCTCCAGAGGGTGGGCCTGGAGCCGAAACAGCTGAAGAAAGCCACCAGGGACATAGCCGCAGCAGCCGAGTCCAGTTCAAGATGGCTGTGGCTGAAGAGAGCCCACAGTTGGAACCCTTCTTTAGGTGAAGGCTAGTTATAGTCTTCGCTGCCCCACTCAGGCGAGGTGTTCAGGTTAAGGCGAAACATCCGAGACCCTGAGATCCCTGCTGATGATGCGGAAGGTTTTTCAACAATGTGGATGCTCCAAGGAATACCATCTCGGAAGAAGATCTGCATCACCATAGTTAGTTTAGTTCCTACAGTTGCAGCTTGTGGCAAAGCATCTCTGATGTTTACTTCACCTTTATGTGTTGTAAATCCCACAGCTGGGATTCAGCGCGAACAAACATGGCGGCGCCCATCACCCGGTATAGATCAACTAACACGGTCATTATAAAAGTGTTTAAACAACCAAATACATTTACTTGCACATATTTCAGAATCGGAATATCAGATATTTCATAATATAGCGAGTATGTTTGTGAATATTAATATTAAAAAAAGGAAAAACGAAATAAAAGCAATCCATGTGTCATACAGCGCTATTAGAGCCGAGGTGTGTCACATGACAAGCATGATGCGTCGCCATGGAAACAATAAGGCTATAAATTCTAAAATAATGGTCGCCTAAAAAAACTCACGCCGGGGGCTCAGCTAGAATATTTTAAACTCACGCGCGAAAGGGTTAAGATATCAGCACAATAACACGCTTAGTAAAATATAATCTAATTATCATTATCAATGAAATACCAGAAAATATTGAGATATTATTTTGTCAATATCACACACCCCTAGTACTGACACAAAATGATTTGCAAAGGTCGCTTTGTCATGTCCAGTGTAGACAGCCTCAAGCTATTGTTTTTTGTTTTTTTTTCAATAGAAGAAGTTATGAATGGCCAGTAACTTAAAAAAGTAGTAGCCAAATTGGCTGGTGAGTGAAAAAGTTCATTTCAATCCCTGGATTGCTCTTTTTCAGGAGGGGCTAACAACTGCAGTTGTCAGGGAGTTTGGAAGTCCCAGAAAGAAGTCAGGCATTTACCATTTCTAAGAGATCTGCTTCTAAATAGTTAAACACACTTTTGAAAAAGTTGTGGAAAGTGTGTCAAGGTAGCAGGTTGACGATTTAAGGTGCTGTACACTTTCTTCCAAATTTTGCAAAGAAAAACAAAAAAAACAAAACAGACATAGTAACTTCTTTTTGAAATTATGGTACAATCTGTCTGACCTCTGCATAACTGAGGATGTGCTAATTATTGATCTTCACAGAAAAGAAGGAAACAAACTCATTGCATTTGCTGTCAAATGGCATTTCACTGAGAATCTGAATTGGGTGGTTTGTTACTCTCAACGGTAACAATAAACAGTAACTTAAACACTCGCACTCTTAAGTTTGAGAAGAAGGTCCTTCTAGCTGTGCCTAGTTCCACTTTGAAAGTACGAAGGCTGTTCTTTAAAGAAGAACACCCTTTCAGTGCTGCTCTTCTCTGTTAAGGGCATGCTGCCCCAGTCTATTCTATTTCAGAAGGTCATTGCTTTAAAGCAGACCTGGGCATTGCACGGCCCCCGGGCCACCTGGCTATCCTTGACCGGCCCACATGAGGTAATTCGTGAATTAAAAGTCAATCGCAAATAGGTGTAGGCTAATAAGGTGTATATGCAATACAATCGCACAGCTTTTGTTTTCAAGGCAACAGCTTTGTTTCCTGATAGTGAAACTTAAAATCAGTTCGAAACTGATTTTATTTTTGTAAATTCATAAAAAGAACAAAACGTTGCTTTTGTAAAATAATGAAAGCAGGATGCACTTTCTGCCATCTCTGAAGCTGGAGCACGTCAGAAAAAGAAGCGAAACTCGGCACACGGCTGCCTCACAGACATGTGAAATAAGCTATATCTATAGAAAGTGTAAAATGCCTACTTTTAAATGAACCACTTCAAAAACAAATATTTCCTGATTATTGTAATCAATGTTGCATTTCTCTCTAAAGGCACGTCCAGTATGCTACTCTGGAGATGAGAGAGAATTAATAAATAATTAAAATATCTCCTTTTTTCCAACACATTCATAATCATTAGGTGACTTTTGCCTGTGCTTGGTGGCAAACCAATACGTGGGCTTGAGCGCAGAATATATTGAAGCTCATTGGATTATTAGCTTTAATATAAACATGCGATTAGTTAATGCAGCCCTATTAAATACAGACGTCTCTGTTAAAGTTTTTAAAGAATTTTAGCTACGCGTTTCCATTGTCAGATAAATTCCGCTTTCAGAACTGTCACGTCCGTAACGGAGAGATGTCCATCTGTAACATTGATTTTTCCTCGGAAACACAAAAACAAATTTATTTAAATAAAAAAAAAATTGTAGGCTATATTTTATGTTGTGAATAGCCAACCCTTTCCATCCGGCAGATATTGCGGCTTCTGGGCTGTGCATTGCAAATCACAGAAAGTCAGAAAGTTTCAGGTTTTGACTCTGCGGATGTCACGTCTATAATTTTTGAAATACTTGATTTTTTGTTAAAAGTTGTGATGGTAGTCTTTGAAACACTGCAAAAAAAAAAAAAAAGCACATTTTCAAAACTGTCCCCCCTAAAAATATCATTACAAGCGACTCTGTGTATTAAAAATAATATAATGGACATATACTTAAAATAATTGTGTGAGTAGTAAAACAAAATAAACGCAAAAAACCGTTATAAGTTCAGAAATGTTTTGATTCCCCCCTCCCTTGCCTCACAGTGGTTTGGTCCACTGCCTGCTTTCCTCTTTTACTGATACACACACAAGAGTCCGGTGGGAGAGAGCAAGTTCCTCAGTAACAGTTAGTTATGTGTAAGTAACTTAGGCTGTCAAGGCTATTTTATTCACTTTAAACATCAGGTGAAATCATTCTCTCTCTTTAATACAGATGATGCTGGATCATTAATAAATTAGTCATGACAAAAAAATTATGATATCCGATGTTTTTTCTATAAACGATTATAAGGTTAACAAGCTTAATACCGTAGCTTGTCACCCACTACAACTAACACAGCGATAAGCCTGTGTGTGAACTGATATTAGGCTAATATTGTAGACCTACCTATGTGTTGGGTTTTGCTCAATATGATGTTAAGTGGCAGATCAGTGGGCTTAATGGGGTTGAATATCTAAAGAGACATACTCGGTTACAGACGAAACCTAAAATACTATGGATGACGCAAAATAATAACTATAATATGATCGTGTGGTGAACCATATGAACCGAACTCATATTTAAACGCATAGTTATCCTTAAAAGTACAATTTTGGCTGTATTATTTGTGTCCCCTTCAAAAATTGGTCTTGAGAAATTTTATGTTTATTGTCCCCCCCCTACTGTTAGATGAAATTTACGCTCCTGGAACTGAGTCAAGTGTATTGGTCCGGCCCTCTGCAACCACCCATGTTTCTCATGTGGCCCCTTGGGAAAATTAATTGCCCACCCCTGCTTTAAAGCTATAAGGGTACTGGGATTTTTGCTTGTTAATTTTTTTGCTGTTATGTTTGAAAATTGCAACAGGGACAAACATTTTGTAGTATGTTTTGTCTACCAGGATGTGTTACCATTATGAGTAGCATATTTTGTGAAGCAGAACTAACCCACATGCCCATCCCCTTAACCCATAAACTGATGCAAATACAGTCTTCCTGAAAGGTAGGCCATTTTTTGATTCAATACAGTTAGCTGCTGACTGCATTATTTTTATATTAGTTTTAGTATATATGGTGTATAAAACAAGAACACAATTTCAACCATGGGGACCTGAAGAAATTACCTGTCCGAAGATCATAGAATCCCTAGCAACACCTCTGTGCGTGACTGGTCACACAGCTGTCCTTCTGCTGAAGGAAATGTCATTCATACAAAAGATGTTTATAATCCTGCCATGGAGGTACTAGGCACACCCACATGTAAGCAAATTTCAATGCAAATCAATTCCCCTCAGAACACTGTCAGGCTCAAATAATAATACCCCACAAAATTATGTTCAATCTGTTTACTTTCATTCTCATCATGGGTGTGATACATGTAGCAAATTAGCTTAAAGGGAATTGTATATAAATAATTACAATTAATTATGATTAATTACAATTATTTATATTGGCTTACAGTAATAACTGTAGCAGAATTAAATTGCCATCAACTGATCTGTTTTTCCAGCGACCATTCAGTGTAAGTTCATATCAACTCTAAGAAAGGATATTTTCGTGGCCAAAGAAAATACTTTCCTAAGTATTAATGCATTAGAGCATGTAGTAAGGATCGAAAATCGTAAAGGGACATTAATTTGCAAGGCAGAATCAGAAACTCATGTAATTTGTACACACAACTTTTATTAACTAAACGCTAACACACACAACTAATCTAAACAAACAAGCAAACATACATACACTCACGTGTATATACAAAAGGGGAGCTAAAGTGGATGAATGAAACCATTAGGGAAGACAGAATGCAGTTATGGAAAGAGTCAGTTAACCACCTGAGTAAAACCATCAGCGCCGTTTATAACGGGGTCTATAACTTATACTAAACCTCTGTTTACTTTAGTTAGATGTACCATACTTGCACTTCCATGGCTGTTGGCGTATGTCTGGAATGCAGTCTCGGATGAAAAGTCTTGATGGTTTCAAGGTTTTGGACTCGCGATCACATTCTTCCGGGTTGAAGAGTGATGAATTCCACAAGATGTTATTCTGGCTCTGAGGTCCGAGGAGCTTTGGTTGAATGGAAAATCAAGGCCGCAAGGCCTGGCGCAAAAACATAAGTGTCCAGAAGAGTTCTAGCTCACATCCTTTTAGGATCTAACAGAACCGCAGACTGATATATGTTGGAGCCCACCAGGCATGCTGGTACTGGCTCAGGCTCTACACACGGGCAGCAATCTGGAGATTTAGCAGTAGAGCTTTTGCAGAAGAGAGCACGTAGGCGGAACTGTGCGTGAGCCCTTTAAGGTCTGTGAAGAGTCACACTTCTCAAGATGGGCTTGACCAATGAGAAAGGCTGAATTTCCAAGCAAGAGTTTGGAAATACTGGGGGTTATGACCCTCTGTCTGAAAGCATGGTAATTTGCAAAGGGGTTGGATTAGAAGTTGATATACAAATGTTGATAGGTATCAACATGTA
The DNA here is from genome assembly GCF_012432095.1 of Onychostoma macrolepis. NCBI lineage: Eukaryota > Metazoa > Chordata > Actinopteri > Cypriniformes > Cyprinidae > Onychostoma > Onychostoma macrolepis. The sequence continues at coordinate 13,032,153 of NC_081179.1, read as the reverse complement.
ATATTCACTTTCAATTAGATCATCCGAAGACGAATTGATAGAGACCAGACACGGTAATAAGTTAAAATGATATTAACAAGTGATCTATCATAAGCATGCATAAAACAGTATACAATACACAAAAACATATACAAGAACAGTAATAATATACACAATGACCTGAATGATATGTGTCTTCGTTCAAAGAAAGGTTTTTCTATGAATTAATTAGAGAATATTCCATTTTTATGGCATAATGTCTTTCCTATAGGAAAAAGATAGTGTGAGCTGCTCTGCATTTGCATTCCTTTGAGCAATAAAACTAGTGTTATCTGATGGGTTGCCATGGGTTGCCATGGGACCGGGGGCCTGAAGTCCTTGACAGTCCTACTGGGACCAGGTATGTGTATTGGGTGAGAGGTCTGTGACTATTTGTTAATCTAATAACTAATTGATTTGTTAAATCAAATGCAGAATTGTGTGTCTGATTGGTCCAAATGCTTCATACATTATAAATTGAGCTTGACAAACATTCTCTGTGATTTCTCTTCAGCATCCCGACAAACACTGTGTTGAGGTGAAACCTAAAATAAGGACATTTCTTTTTTTTTTCCTTCCAGAAAATGGACAGTTTTAAAATGCGTTTTTTGTTTTTTACTTCTTCTTCAGCAAGAAAATTTTGAAGACATTGATAATTCTCAAAACAAAAGGCTAGTATATTTTTTATTGTCAGGGTTTTGTCCTGACACTCCGTTTGTCTTGTCTTTGCTTTTCTTGATGTATGTCAGCACATGGCTTTGTTGTTGTTTTGTCAGCCATGTGCTCCTCTAGTCCCTCCTCTTTACCACATCCTCTTGTTAGTCCTTGTCAGTCTAATGCTACCTTTATGTGCTATCGGAATTATCATAAATATGAGTTTCCTAATTGGAAATTGGACGTGAACAGCCTCTCAAGTCGTATTTACTACTTGAAAACTTGGAAATAATTTTGATATCAGAGTTTTCGAATTGGTCGGGTCATAAACTTTAAACATGGTGTAGGGGACAACCATTGCTACTGTCTTGTTGCTAAAGTAGTGTATTTAGGCTAGATACAGTATGAACGATCATTCAAAGCATATTGTATGTTTTATAAGCAGTGAAATAAGCATGTATTTGACTGAAATTCCAGAATTGTCAGCAAACTGCATGTATAGCGCAGTGAATGTTTATATGATTGTCAACCAATGGGATATTTTATATGAAGACACACTTCACTTATGCAGTATGCTATATTAAATGTTTGAGCATTGCACAGTAAAACTTGCCGAGTCTCCCCGCTAGATGGCCCTGGTGCTGCATGGATAAGTATTGTACGTTTATTTACACTTTGATTTGAATGGAAACAGCGTATCCATGCGTAACTGATGACAGAGAATAGCGTACGCACTTTGCGTCCATCGGATGATCTCCAAAATGGCGATACGTTGACACAGAGACAGAGAGGAGACAAACTGCTGAATAAATGTCATTATTTTTATTTTCTTTGCATACAAAAAGTATTCTCGTCGCTTCATAAAATTCAGATTGAACCACTGAAGGCAGATGGACTATTTTGACAATGTTTTTTATACTTTTCTGTGCCTTGACAGTGTAATTTACTTGGCAGTCAATGGGACAGTTACAAGCCTCCAGTTTCATCCAAAATATCTTAAATTGTGTTCCAAGGACAAACTAAGCTTTTACGGGTTTGGAACAACATGGGGGTAAGTCAGTGATCTCAAATTCAATTCCTGGAGGGCCACAGCTCTGCAGAGTTTAGCTCCAACCAGCTCCAAATCACACCTGCTTGGAAGTTTCTAGTGATCCTGAAGACCTTGATTATCTGCATCAGGTGTGTTTGATTAGGGTTGGAGCAAAACTGCGCAGAGATGTGGCCCTCCAGGAATTGAGTTTGAGACCAATGGGGTAAGTGATTAATGACCAAATTTGCATTTTGGGGTGGAGTATCCCTTTAAGTATAATAATACAGTGAATTGTTGGTTGGAAGAAGCAGACTGTAGGAAAAGGAAATGCCTGCAAAAAGAGATGCCCCTGAGAGGGGGAAAAAAAGGGCTGAAAATTATGATCAAGTTAGAACAGATAACTCGTCTCTCTTCTGCTCCACCTCCCCCATATCTCATCTATCCGGGGGAGGAATTACAGGCTTTGAAACTGGACCTGAACACCTCCCCGCCACGATGCCCGGTGCCAGGCCAAAGTCGCCTTCAAATTTCACCACCAGCCCAAAGTCACTCTCAACTTTCACCATCAACCCTGGCTCACTCTCGACCTTCATCGCCAGCCCAGGTTCACCATGTACCTCCACCACCCACTCAGGAGAAAGGGGCTGAACAGGCCGGCGCTGAAAAGCAAGTGACCAGATTACAGGCAAAGAAAGAAGACAAAGAGGTAAAAGAGGAAGAAGAGGAAGTTCAGGTTCTAGCACCTATATGATTGAGGTGTCGGGACCAGACGGACCTATGATGGTTTTCAGACCATGGACTTTGTAAGACATGAAAGACAACATGGAGCACCTGCCACATCCTTCTGATTCAGGTAAAAGGTTTGCAGAAGCCTTTGAACTGTTTTGCAGAGAATTCAGCCCAACAGGGGATGAGATCAAGAGACTGTTGGTGATGAAAATGGGGACCACACACTGGTCAAAGCTCTCGAGTCAGCTGGCCAGACTTGAGGTATGGCGAGTGGAAGCCGATTGGGACAATGCAAGTAACCAGGTATACAAAGAGGCAGTTGAACAAGTCTGCGATGCCATTAAGAGAGCCTTTCTACTACATGTGGACACGTCCAAGATTCAGCAATGCCACCAAGCGCCAGAGGAAACGATGGAGGATTATTATGAGAGACTCCATGAGACTTTTAATCGCTATAGCGGCCTAACGGAGCCAGCCACCAGAGGAGATGAAGCGAGCACATGGGATTCGCATATTACCAACTCTTTCCTGAATGGATTGCGCCCAGAGCTGTGTGCTGCGGTAAAGCACAGCTGCATTGGGTGGCAGGAAGAAAGAATGGATGTTGTTCGACTCATTAGAGTTACAAATGACCTGCTTCTATCATCTGATCGTGGTTGTATCTCTTTATTAGTTCTACTGGATCTTAGCGCTGCGTTCGACACTATCGACCACAACATTCTTTTGAATAGAATAGAAAACTTTGTTGGCATTAGTGGAAGTGCCTTAGCATGGTTCAAATTTTACTTATCTGACCGCCATCAGTTCGTAGCAGTGAATGAAGAGGTATCATATTGATCACAATTGCAGTATGGAGTACCTCAAGGCTCAGTACTAGGGCCGTTACTTTTCACGCTTTACATGTTACCCTTGGGAGATATTATCAGGAGACATGGTGTTAGCTTTCACTGTTATGCTGATGATACTCAGCTCTATATTTCTTCGCGGCCCGGGGAAACGCACCAAATTGAGAAACTAACGAAATGCATAGTCGATATATAAAAAACTGGATGACGAGTAATTTTTTACTGCTAAATTCTGAAAAAAACAGGTGTTAATTATCGGACCTAAAAACCCCACATGTAATAACCTAGAACATTATCTAACACTTGATGGCTGCTCTGTCAATTCTTCTTCATCACTCAGGAACCTAGGTGTGCTGTTTGATAGCAATCTTTCATTTGAAAGCCATGTTTCTAGCATCTGTAAACTGCATTTTTCATCTCAAAACATATCTAAATTGCGACCTATGCTCTCAACGTCAAATGCAGAAATGTTAATTCATGGGTTTATGACCTCGAGGTTAGACTATTGTAATGCTTTATTGGGTGGTTGTTCTGCACGCTTGATCAACAAACTACAGTTGGTCCAAAATGCAGCAGCTAGAGTCCTTACTAGAACCAGGAAATATGACCATATTAGCCTGGTTCTGTCAACACTGCACTGGCTCCCTATCAAACATCGGATAGATTTTAAAATCTTGTTAATTACTTATAAAGCCCTGAATGGCTTAGCTCCTCAGTACTTGAGCAAGCTCTTATCACACTATAGTCCTCCACGTCCACTGCGTTCTCAAAACTCTGGCCGTTTGATAATACCTAGAATATCAAAATCGTCTGCGGGCGGCAGATCCTATTCATATTTAGCACCCAAACTCTGGAACAATCTACCTAACACTGTTCGGGAGGCAGACACACTCTGTCAGTTTAAATCTAGATTAAAGACCCATCTCTCTAGCCTGGCTTACACATAACACACTAATACGCTTGTATTATTCAAATCCGTTAGAGGATTGTTAGGCTGCATTAATTAGATCAACCGGGAACACTCCCCATAACACCAGTGATGGGAATAACGACGTTATAAATAAACGGCGTTACTAACGGCGTTATTTTTTTCAGTAACGAGTAATCAAACGAATTACTGTTTCACCCGTTACAACGCTTTTACCGTTACTGACAATAAAATGTGGCATTACTATATTATATTATTAGAATTTAATTTTTCAGTTCATCTGAATGGATGCGCAGTGTAGCTGTATTTGACGTACCATAAACTCTAGTGTGAAGGCGCACGACTCGCCGCCGTTTTCTCTAACATACACGCACGCAAAGAAAGATACAGAGCAAGTGAGTCTTTCATAACACGCAGAATTGTCGCGCTACATGTAAATGATATTCTTTGTTGTATTTTCCTGTCAAAATAACGGAGTTCCTTTGGAATTCTTCAGCTTTTAAGAACTGCCGGTTTATCTGGTAGTGGGTGGAACTAATGTGCAAAGGACAATCTCATTGGCTGGCGCTCACCTATTATCATCCCTGTTTTGATCTCAACAAATCAATTCGAGCGAACGCAGACAACATGATTAATATTCACGAACCCAGCAGCTCATTAATCCTTGGTGCGTTTTATATTGATGACAAATATGCATTCATACCTGGTTATTCTAATTACTAAAGTTCTATCATCATATAATATTAAATTATCATAATATTATATTATAATGCTTGACTGACTGATACTAAGTGTCAGCAGATAAATAGTGTAGATTAATGTACAATGTTTTATAATAATAATTTATTCTTTTAGTGTCCATTTCATTAATTTAACATATTTAATATTGGGGCATCCAAAGTTATTTGACATTTGAACATTTTTTAAAAGTAACGCAATAGTTACTTTCCTGGTAATTAGTTACTTTTATAATGATGTAACTCAGTTACTAACTCAGTTACTATTTGTGAGAAGTAGCTAGTAACTATAACTAATTACTTTTTTAAAGTAACATGCCCAACACTGCATAACACACACGCTAATATTTGTCTGTTTCTTTCCTATTCTGTTTCTCAGTCCGTATCCGATCAGATGGTGGATCAGCACCAAGAGATGATGTCTACAGCCCTGATCGTCAGTGGAGACCAGGACACCCAGATGAGCCCCAGAGACATATCCCCAGTGAAGACCTCGATTAAAATACAATAAAACTAAAAATATAACAAAATAACTAAAAATATAATAAAATACCTAACTACATAATACTATTATTGTTAGAAATTGCAACAAAATTAAAAATAGAAATATAAATTACACAAATAAAATAAAAACTGCGGGTTTCGTCTGGCCAGAGGAGAACTGGCCCCCCGACTGAGCCTGGTTTCTCCCAAGGTTTTTTTTTCTCCATTCTGTCACAGAGGGCGTTTTGGTTCCTTGCCGCTGTCGCCTCTGGCTTGCTCAGTTGGGGACACTTAATTTCTAGCGATTATTGTCGATTTCATTGCACAGATACTATTTAAACTAAATTGAGCTAGACAATGACATCTCTGAATTCAATAATGAAATGCCTTTAACTGAAAATTGAGTGTTTAATCATCATTATATCATTATACATTACTGACACTCTATTCTCCAGTTTGATACTGTTAAGTGCTTTGACACAATCTGTATTGTTAAAAGTGCTATATAAATAAAATTGACTTGACTTGACATGCACAGGAAAGGATGATGGAAGGACAAACCAAGAAGAAAGAAAAGTAAGAGACCACACTGCAACTAGCTCTAATCCAGGCAACTCAGCCACAACGAAATAAAGTGGAAGGAGATCAACGAAAGCAGGGGCAATTCCAGGGGAATTATACCTGGATATGTTGTTTGTGTGGCAAACGGGGACATTTGGCACGGAGGTGCCCCACAACTACTTGTCGAAGTTGTCTGAAGAGCGGGCACTGGGAGTGGGACTGCAAAGTGAAACTAAAGGCTGACTGACGGGGAGGAGGAAGGGAACAGAGTCCTCAGAAAGGGAGAGGTAACATGCACACACATGCACACACAGACACATACACTGATGATGCTATCTGCAATGAAGAACTGCTTGCTGATAGTTTAGGGAATATTAGCTGTTCAAAAATACATAATGATGCCTTTCAGAAAATGCCAACCATGTATGTTATTGTGGAAGATACATTGATACCATTTATGGTGGATTCGGGGGTGGGTAGGTCAGTAATGAGAACATGTGAATTGCCATGCAAGCCAGAAAGGTCTGATGTATGCATAAGTTCAGTGTCAGTCTCCGGTCATGCAATGGATGAATTTTTAACTACCCCTCTTAGCTGTGAAACTGAAAGGGGCACGAAATTCAAACATGCCTTTCTGTTATTAGAAGCGTGCCCTGTAAATATTCTGGGGCAAGATTTGATGTATAAATTGGGAATTTCTGTAATTTCTACTCCTAATAGGGTGCATCCAAACGAGGGAGAAACCCTTCTTTGGAAGGGGGAATTACAATATGCATACGAGTGGCAATATCGTTTTCAAATTTCCTATAATTTCAGTTTAGTTTTAGTTAGTTTCATTAATGGTTTTGTTAGTTTTAGTTTAGTTTTTATTTTGTGAATACATTTCTATTTAGTTTTGATATATTTTAGTTTCAGTTTTAGTTTTAGTAATTATAGTTTAACAGAGTTGAACACTTCCAGAGTAGACCAAACAAGATATTTAATTTGAGCAAAGTTGAATGTTTGCAGTTTATAGTTAACTCTTGTGCCAACCTCTTAATAATGAAAATAAAATAATTATTTACAATTCAACAAAAAACAAAAATATGCTACTTATATGTATACAATTTATTAATTCATATTCATGTTCATATTCATTCATATTAAAGATGTAATCTTGTATGCCAATAGCTTACAAACAACAAGCTAATCAAGGTCTTCAGAGTTACTAGACAGCATCAGGCAGTTGAGTTTGTATCAGGGTTGGAGCTAAATTCTGCAGGACAATGGCCCTCCAGTGCTGGATTTGAGGAAACATGCCCTGTGTCCCAATGTGCATACTATCCACCCTATCTGCCCTAAATAGTATTAAAAATAACTAATATCAGATAGAATTTAGCATGGATAGTGTGCACATTGGGACACAGGCATGTTCTTTGCAATCGTCATTGAAACTCTGTAAACTTTATTTTTGTCCATCTGTGTTTTCAATGCATTAATTTGTTGGATTTTTTGCACATACGAGCCGGTGCACACTACTGTATGTCCCGTCTCCCTCAATGAACGTACACAATAAGAAGAAACAATCTAAAATGGTTTGAAACCTCATAGTACTCAAAAATAAATGCAATATGGTGATTTAAATGATGTTTGCACTTTACCTGGAGATTGAGGTCTCTGCAGAGCAAAAGTGGGTGTTTCTGAATTGCTAGGCATTTTCAAACTGCTGGGTGTTTCTAAATCATGCAATCAAAATGATCCCCCTGACCTAACCTAACCCCACCCCTAAACCTACCGTCACTATGACGTCAGCCAATCAAGTAACATGGTCAAAAAACGCCCCGATCTGGTAACTCCCATTACTTTGCTGCAGAGACCTATCCACCTTTTTCCTACGCCCCATGATGCTTTGCGCGAATTATGGGTGGAACTTCCGTTACGACGTAAACAATCTTTCGCTGCAGTCATAGTGCCGCTACTCACTAATTCATTCATTCATAGCAAGATGTGGAATCACACGCTGACAGAACTTATAAAGGACAACATCAGCATACCCATCCCTTCCTTAATAGAGGAATGGGAGGACAATTTAAAAAAGTGGCCTAGCATAACCTACAGTAGCATTTTTAGCTACTTTGTTGATTCAGTTGCTTGTGATGGTAAGGCAATGAGCAATTTGAAAAGCTCAGAGGCTTACCAATACCTTCACAGTAGTAAAGTAGGTCGTGTGCTATTCAAGGATGTAGGCAATGATTTTGTGTACTTGAAAGCTGATGCAGAGCCGAGTCAAAGCCTGAATGTGTCACACCATAAAGCTTGGGTTTTAGTGTCAACGTCAGGTGTCATACAGACGGCAGGGTGCTCATGTATCGCAGGTCCAGGGCGCTCATATAGTCACGCAGCTGCAGTAATGTGGAAGGTCAGTAAATAAATGTAAAAAAAAAAAAAAAAAAAAAGATGAAGATGATGAGGACCCACTTGAAATAAACTGTGTTTAACGACTATGTACTAACATTTAAATTAATAATTTGAAATAATGTACTTATATTTACCTGCATGTAATTACATCTAAAATTACACTGCTAACCATGCCCCTTAAACCTACCCATACCATGGAACTGGTGCCAGCCTTACCCAAATCACACCTCAGTGGCATCAAATGTAAAAAAAGAAAAAAGTAAATTTTTTCTTCAACATATGCACATAGTCGTTAAAGACACCCAATATGAAGTGGGATTGATGAAGGTGATTGTACTATATTATTAGTATTACCATTAGTATCTAGTAGCTAGTAGTAAAAGCATAATCTGTGTGCTAACTAGTGTTTTACATCTAAAAGCTAAAATCCTAGGGAGGCAAGAAAATAAAGAGTAAGAAAAACTATTATTTCTTCTATAAAGGTAGAGAATGCAGTCAGGCAAGGCAAGACAGGCATGTCATGCACTGATGTGCAAAGGAAGTGGAATGCAGGCACGAGGAAGAATGTAGGGCTGAGGAAGGCAAAACACATCAACTTTAAACACCATAGACCAGGCCACACATATCCAGGCCCATCATCATTACCTCCAGATCTAACAACTTCCCCCCAGCATTTCAAGAACCATGCTGAGTTTGTAAGCCATAGCAATTCATCCGTGATGGCACCACTCTTTCAGCTGCAGACAGAAGGTCTTCTTCAGCTAAGCTTCAGAGCAGATGTAGACAGCAACAACACCAGCTCAAGTGAACATGATACAGACATATCACACACAGACCACAGCTTAACACAAAGTTGTAGGAAGTGCCTTTTGTTTTACGAGTCCTACATAAAACTATCACCCACCCAAGCAACTATACTAATGGAAGAAACTACGGTCCAGAGCGCCTCACAACTGTGGCATGATGCCAGAAAGCTCCGTATCACTGCCAGCACAGCAAAGAGAGTACCCAAACGACCTACTACTAACCCCAAAAAATTCCTCAATGAGCACTTCTACCCAACCTTCAAAGGTAATACTGCTACAAAATATGGCAAAGAAAATGAGGACAATATCATCCAACTCATGAAAAGCCGAGGGCACGCTGTGGAGAGGAGAGGCCTGGTGATCCATCCTGAACATCCTTGGTTGTCAGCTAGCCCAGATGGCATCCTTGACTCAACAAAGCTTCTTGAGATCAAGTGTCCCTTCAAGAGTTCCATGTCACTTACTGAGTTTTTGAATCGACCAAATGGTGACATCAGAAGCTTAGGTGATGGGCAGTATGTTATTCTTCCGGATGGAAAGGATGGATACTACCTCCAAGTGAGTAAAAGAAAAGAAAAACATACATACATGATACATACATGTAGATGACAGCCTAACTCATAATATGCATATAATAAAAGCATTACTTAAAATATTATAAAGTATAAATTATATTGTGAGCACATTTTTGCAATCCAAATTCAATTCAATTTGATCAAATTATTGAACTTTAAAGTGTGACATCTTCCTTCAGATCCAGTTAACCATGATGTGTGTGGGTCTACTGAGCTGCAAGTTGGTCATCTGGACATCAACTGAGCACCTAGAAATGGACATTCCATTTGACACAAATTATGCAGAATCTCATGTGCAACAGCTACAGGAATTTTACTTTTTACACATGCTGCCAGCATTAGCTGATGATTTTGCTGATAAGAAGATAAATGTGTGCAAGAATTACCTGCAGCTTTTGAACAAGTAGAGGGTAAGGAATGTGGTACACAGGATACAAAACATACCAATAAAGTGTAAATAAGTTTCATCAGTTTATTTTTTTAGGAAACATGAGGATGAAATACATGAAAGAATCCTGTAAATATTTTTACTGTCTACACAGTGTATAAAACAACATGTATTAATAACATGCATCTTGTTAATGACATTAAACTATAAACACATGCAGTTTAAGTGATGTTAAGTGTTTATCTATTTGCTTGAGATAAGCTCCCCTCTTAGATTTACAAGAGCAGCGCAAATTCGTAGTATTTTATCAAACTCTGGGACCAAATTAATAGGCAAAGTCTGTGAGAGAATCTTGTACACCTTTAGCCGCCTTATTGCCCGTTCAATGTGAATGCGGGCATGAGCAATGCGTCGTGTGGGTGACTTCCTCATTAGTCAGCTGACACTGTTTGCGTGTAAATGCTGGCATAACTAAGTTCACCTTGCGTTCCTCCAATAAGTCCCTGATAGTGAATCCACGGTCCGCCATCACCTCATCTCCGGGTCTCAGGCAGTCCAGAAACCCTGAGTTCTGTGCAATGTACCTGTCGCTAAATTTGCCACCATAAGCCTCTGAAATAAACATGACTAATCCAGATGGAGAAGTTGCTACCAGATACTTCAGAGTATTACTGGCATAATAGTGACTGTACGATTCACTTCTTGAATCTAGATTTTTAGCCTTCTGTAGAACAGTTTCTGTGCAGTCAATTATACAAGTAGTGTTTGGGAAATGATCGTTAAAAGCCTGTGGCAGAGTGGCCTTGATGGTTTCACGGGGCAGCCATGGAATAAGATCCTTGGTATGCTTGTACAAAGCATCTATCCAAAATTTCACTGTTTTGCTGACTTGACCATGTGACTTGCCAAAGCGTTTTGCCTAGTCAGCAATGACAAAGTTCTGTCTGAGTTTCATCAGTGTCATCATGATTTGGTCTGCAACAGGCATTGCAGATGAAGTAGGGGCAAAACCTTGCAGGCAGGATACCAGAGTGTGGAACTCAAGAAGTGGAATTCCTGTGTACAACAAGCAGTCTGCATCATTTGTCAATGTATAACTTGCAGCTGGCTGTAACTCAGGGGGTGCTGCGAGTGTTGAGCCACATGGGATAGTAGGTCCTTTCGAATACGTGTGGTCATCCAACCACGGATCGGACCACTGCGTTTGGGCATCACAGAGGAAGTAGGACTTTGTTCCACATCCATGGTATCAAGCTCACCTACAGGTAACAGAACAATTGCACATTGAGAATTCAATAAGAGTTGTTGCTGTGGTTAAAAATAAGAAAAAGCCAGAAATGTATTTTAGGAAAAATATTTATAACCTTAAAATAAATTTCTAGCTTTGTCTTTGTAATATATTACACATAAATGACTAATAGTTACGCAAATGATCACAGGAATCAGTCATTCATGTGTAATGTATTTTACCATAAGATATATTTGAGTAATGTATTGTGTATAGTGTTAGGCTGGCACACTATATTAAATTTGCAAATACAGATAAAACAGAATTTAAAAAAACGCATGCTACAAATGCATAATACATGTAATTTACATGAATACCTGTATTTGATAAAACTAATTTGGTAGTCACTTTACAATACAGTATGAAAAGTCTAATTTGTGATAAGCTAGCTAGCCAGCAAGTATAAACAACCCTTTTCTACTAACTTAATCATGTTTTCCAGTAAAATGCGGAAATTTGTGTAACGCTTGGTGAGTAAACTTACCTGTTGAGAATGAACTATCATCCCTCCTGAGGAGTCGGCGTCTCTTTTCTGGAGGCTTCTCATAACCCAGGAAAAGAGTAGGGTATGGGTTGTCCTCCGTTGGGTTTTTTTTCCACAAAGTGAAAAGAGCATACGTACAGCGTTTTGGGGGGCTTCTTTAAGTTCAGGTTTTTGAGCCAGTTTCGCTTAGCTTCCTCTTCTACAGGAAGGCGATGAAAACTGTACCTTCTCTCGCAAGTGCACTCCGCTCTAACTTTAAGTTTGTGAATATAACACTGTTCTTTAAGCCACAAATTAAGCTTTGTCTGGTTATAAGTGCATCCACGAACAGCACAGGTTGTTCCAGAGCGTTGTAATGCCATTTTACATATTCCCGCCTGAAAAACAAACGGCTCATAAACAAAACATTTCACCGTCGGCGCAACTCAGTTAACGCTGCTACTACTTCCGGCGGAAGTTATACCCATAATCGTTTTTACAGCAAGCGCCCCCCAGGAAAAAGGTGGATGGATACTTGCTTTACTTTGACGAGCCGCTCCAGTGCGCACGCGCTTCAGATGAGCCAAGCAATCAATCCCAGTACTAAAGCCCCTTTTACACAACACGGCCAGCGGTGAAAACAGCGCGGCAATCGCTTTCTCTCATTTTGGATGCGTTTTATACCGTCAAGGCGGTGCTCGTGTCATGGACTCGAGGCGGACGTTATCATAGTAATCGCAAAGCGTGACAGAATGACTCTTCACTAAAGTCAGTTCATCTAAAACTTTTAATTCTGTGTCTGTTAACTCACTCTCATGTTGTTCTAGCACGCTTTTAAACGCTCGTGCCCTGTAAGGTGTGCATTATTATTATTTTATTTCCAATTTCATAGCATTCTTATTTTTAAATACAAAACGCATTCTCTGTGAATAGCTGCTTAGGACGCAGCTCACGTGCATGAAGCGCCATTTAAACAACCACAGGTCCGATTTTCTGGCGCAGAGAGCTTATTAAATCATGAAAACGATTATTTATTTTTGCTAATTATTATTTTATTTTCATTAGTTTTTCCGTTGCTGTTGTTAGTTTCGTTTAGTTTTAGTTTTTCATTTATTTAGAAATTGTAATTTTATTTCAGTTTACGAAAATGTTTTTTGACCAATAGTTTTAGTCTTAGTTTCAGTTTTCGTTTACGAAAATAACCTTGGACTGGACACAGACTGTAGATCCATGTGTAATGTTTAGCAGCTCTGTAAATGCTTACAGACAGACTTTTTCTTTTACTGAACCAGTACAAAGAACCATAGCGCCAATACTGAATGAACAAACTGTGGATTGTTTTGCTTCAATAGAGCAGACAGAACTGCCCCTTAGATCAAGTTCCAAAATGTCTGTGGGCAAAAAATAAATATGACGTTGGCTTGATAAAAAAATGCAGAACCTGTTATTATAACACCCAAATCTGATTTCATAGCCTGGTAATACCAAACTCTGCTACTTCTCTTTGCTTCGTAGACAGAGTCTGGAAGGGCATAATTGACAAGCGTTTACTTTCTCATGGGTGGGCGCTTGTCTGAAGTTTAAAATCATTGGTGTACCCGTAAGCCAATCACATAATGGTTGGTTATGACGTATGTTATTCGCCAGCTCAGCCGCCTCGAACTTCCGCTGTAAACACAGGTATGTGGCGAAAACAAAACCATCAAGCGAAATACCGGAGTGAAGATGGCTGTGAATGACTTTTGCAGATTATGTGAAGTAATCACATCACACACACACAATCACAATTATTGCCTTGCCGGACTTTGGCCTCCCCAGTTTCTCGCTGACGATCGGTAACAGTTGATAAATTAAACTTTTCCCAAAACCTGTCAGCAGTAGGGCCACAACATCACCTCCATTCAAAATGTGAACCAAACACTCGTCTTGTTCGGGATTCAGTTGGCAAATGCCGGGAATATTCTCCACAACAGAGCGAATAGCATCCCGTGTTTTCCTGTCCACTGTCATTTTAGATTTCCCTCACCTAAACCTAAACTACAATCTTAAATTCGGCGCTTAGCGTCTACGTCACGGCTCTCAGCCCGCCCTCTGTTCATTGGTTGGCCCGGCTGCTGCGGAGCCTGAGATAATCTGGGAGATGGTTTGCTATATCAGACTGAGTACAGAAGCAAAATGAAATTGAGCGGAAGTACGGAAGTATTTCAGACCCTGTAAACCACAATACCCACTGAAGCAGGAAGCAATCGATGGCATTAGACCAGTTTTTGAATCATTTTTGAAAGCTGGCATAATAATCCCTTGTTACAGTTCCCCAATCTGTACTCCTATTTTCCCTGTAAAGAAAATCTGAGAAAAAGACCAACCTACTGAGTGGAGATTTGTGCAGGATCTTCAGGCCGTCAACGCTGCAGTACAGGCAAGAGCACCAAATGTACCAAACCCTTATGCAATTTTATCACAAATTCCTGCTTGATGCAGCATGGTTCTCCGTTGTGAGTCATTATCCGCCAGCAAGTGACAAGTTTGATTAATTGCTTTGACCTTTGTGACCTCATAATAATATTAATAATATCCATATGTGAACAAGTTTCGGATGCGGAAATCGGTCAAGCATGAAACTCCAGCGTCATCCGGGAAGAGTCATGTTATTCGGCTGGTGGAAAAAACCATAAATGAGCTGTCAAGTAATGTTTTTGAAGATATTATGGCCCGTTTTGAATCTTTCTCATGGGAACATCTGTGGGGAGCAAGTGCCCCTCCCATCTGCGGTGCGCGTATCAGGTTGCGTTCTGAGGCGCGCACGCTCTCTCTCTCTCTCTCTCTCTCTCTCTATGGGAAATGTATGAAAAAGATATTGGATTTAAGGACAAAATCAGAATAAATAAACAATTTTTTAACAGAACAGTTTTAAGACGCGCATATCTTCTGCTGACTGTATAAAAATAATTGAAATAAAATAGGCTATCAATGAGAAGGGGTAAAAAATGTTTACTTTAACGAATAAAATGATTAAAAAATATAAATTGTCTTACATTCTTCAGGGAAGCAGAGAATACACGTTTTCACGGTATTCCAGCGGGTCTAAAATGAACTGATTACAAAAAAAAAAAATATGGTTGTGTTTAAACTTTAATTCTCTCTCTCTCTCTCTCTCTCTATCTGCAGAGTGAGCATGCTAGTGTGTGTGTGTGTTTGTTTGTGTGTGACGCAGGCCCCCACCGCTCCCGTCATTTCGGTCCATTTTGGGAGAGAAAGCTTTGCAAACATTTGAATTATTTGTATACTTTAATGTTTAAATGTTTCCCTAATACGTCTGAAGTCTTATTTCACATCAAACGATTGTTTAATAGTTTCTTATTTTATTCATCCTCTTCAAAATTGCATCCCATTGCTCACGGTGTGATGAAACATGCGAAGCCGATGGCTCCATGGGCTAAGGCGCTGTGACGCAGTTAGATGCTTGTTTTGATAACGTATCTAATCTCGGAAGGGCTTCAAAACTTTTTTAATTATTTATCTAAAATTACAACTAATCAACCTTTATGTTTATTTCACATTGTTTTGTTTATTTCATACCCTTTCAGAATTCAGACGTTCAGTTTAGCCTAACTGCACCGGCCTTGATGTTTTGTTTAGACAGATGCAACCCGAGAGCCATGGACTTTGTCCGCGTAATTTTACGGTTTGTTTTAAGAAGCTTGTTTAAATAACAGTTCTAGGCATCTGTTTCGGGTCTAGCCACGACAAAATAAATATTTCTAATTAGACATGGTCACGAACAATTTAGCGGTAAGCTTACACAGGAACAAGCAGTCACAATTTATAAATTTGATGGGGTGTTACACATGTCGCTATCCTCTCTCTCTGTCAATTTTCAATTCAATTCAATTCAGCTTGTGTTGACTGTGTAACACAATGTTACCAAAGCATTAACATATATAACAACAACAACATAAATAACAACCTAAATAACAATAAAATCCATCTAAATAAATGAAAAGATAAAGTAAGTCAGTTTCAAGTTAATCATGTTTAATATCTAACATTGTGAATGGTTAATACATATTTAGCAGCTAGTGCAGCTTTGTTATCATCTTCTCCAAGTAAGAAGGGCATTTTCTCAGTATCACTAAGTTCAGTAAATGATGGGATCAGGGCTTTAAATCTGGGAAGAAATGTTTCCCTCACATTGTGATATTTAGGACAAATCAGCAGAAAGTGTTTGTCGTTCTCTATTTGCTGTAGATCACAGTGTCTACAGTACAGATCCTCTGCTCTCGCTCTGTCCATGTTTGTCTATGTCTTCCTCTCTCTATTTCTAAATCATGGTTACTTCAGCTGTATTTGGAGAAGATTTGTCTTTCTGTAAATGGATTAATCAATAAATATTTGGCAAATTTAGTGATTCTGTTTAGGGTTGAGTAGCATTGGTGTTTATTTTGAAGGTCAAAGTGTATTTTTAGAGATTCGTCATGAGTGTCTTTCAGATTTCTTTAATAATGGCTTTGGGGTTGTAGCTGTAGTCAGTGAGGAGCTGGGTTTTATGGACTAGTTGAACAGCGAGCGTGTTCAGAGGATGATATTCTGCTGAGATTTCATTGGCGAGGAGGGCTTTAAATTGGACTGAATCAGGATCAGATTGATGGAGGTGGTGCCAGAACTGAACACATCTCTTCTGGATCTCAATCGCAGTAAACTTTTTATTTTTTTTATTTTTCATAAACATCATTTAGTATAATTTAATTTAAAAAAGCTAATTTATTTTTTAAAAATGTATTTAATTAAAAAAGTTATGCTCGTGGGTACAATCATGTGGAGTATTACTACACTTCATAGACACTCCATGACACTCCATAGACAGAATAATTTTTTTACTGTACGCCTACCAAAATTCTGCTACAACCATTTTTAATAAAATATTGTTTGCAAGCTATCTTAATTATGAGGACTCAAGAAATTTCATCATAAACTACATTGTTATATCAGAGTAATACCCACATTATTATTTAAATTTGTGTACTGATAAATCATATAAACAATCACACACACAAACATTTCAAGCTAAAGAGAGACTTATTTCCATTTTAAAGAATATGGAAATATATAATTATATGACAGCATGTTACTACCATGTTACTAAAGCAAATCATTCATCATTCATTTTAATCAAGTATTCAACATTTAAGTTTATTGAACTTATAAAACACATCATAGTTGTCACGAATCTGGTCTGCACTTCCGTTCATTCACCACCAGAGGTCACTCGCTCACCACATGGACTTTCACACCACACATCACAATGGACTCCATTTCCCATCATTCACTGCACTGATTGCACACTCGGCTGATTGCACTAATCACACGCACACCTGATCCCACGCACACACTGATCACACACCTTATTTAAACCCTGGACTTTGTTTCCCACACTGCCGAGTATTGTATGCGTTTACCGCTTCCCTAGCCGTAGCAACTCTACAGAGCCCGTGTTTCCTGGATTAACCCTTTCTGTGCCATTCCGTGTCTCTGTTTAGTTCCTCTATTGTCCTGCGTTTTTCTCTCCCCAAGTGTCAGCTGCTTTACGGAACGTTTGTTATTTTCTAGTCTGTGTTCCCTGTATTTACTCCTGTCTCACTGTTCGGACTCTGTTTATTCCCTTGCCTGGATTATAGCTCGTGTACCTAGATTATCTCTCTGCCTAGTACCTTTGGATACTGTTCGCTGTCGACCGACCTTTTCCTGCCCTAGGATTACTCTTTGTCTTGTCCATGCCATACCTGTTTGCCATTGCTCGACCCTGCCTGTATTTATGACCATGCCTGTAAATAAAAGCTTGCACTTGGATCCGCACGTCTCACGTCTCGTCAGCCCCGTTACAATAGTAACAAACACGTTACTAAAGCAAAGCAAATCATTTATCATACATTTTAATCATATGTTTCAACAATTATTTAAGTTCACTGAACTTATAAAACACATAATACGTTTACATTTTTAAATTAAATATTGTTTTAAGCAGTCTGAATTATGATGACTCAATTGTTATATCAGTGTAGAACCCATGTCACTATACAAATTTATGTTCTGATAACATGTGTGTTCATCCTGCTGGCATATTAATGTAGTATAATCAGTATAAGCAGACTTACTGAAACTTCTTCAACTCCAAAACTCCCAGAGAATTATATATCATAGTAACAAACATGTTACTAAAGCAAATTATTCATCATACATTTTAAGCGTATTTAGCATTTATTTTATGTATTTATTAAGCTTATTAACATTATAAAACAACCTACTAAAGCAAATCATTCATCATACATTTTAAACACCTATTCAGCATTTATTTAAGTTTATTGAACTTATAAAACACATCATTCTCGTCTTTTAAAGATGTCAAATAAAATGTGATTATAGGTAACATACTATATAAAAGTAAACATTCACAATAGCCAGGCTAGGTGACAATAAAAATGTCTTACATTTTTTCTGTGAACAATGATGTCCATACTGGGAATTAAAGATTTCCAAAATAAAATAAAATAAATAAAAATAAAAAAAAGTTGAAGTTATAAATATTATTAAATAAAAACAAAACTCGCAACTCCAATGTGAAACTGAGGGTCTGCTTCAGATCCTCACAGACGAGGGAGGGTCGAGTTACTGACCAGATGATCTGAGATGTTATCCTTTTTTCTTTTTTTCTTTTTTTTCCAGAGTGAACGAAGACATCTTAAAAAATGTATTATTATTATTATTATTATTATTAAAGCATAATCTTAAGTGTTTAAATAAGATCTTTCAAAATTAAATGACTTTAAATTAAATCTTAAAAGTTTTAAATAACATCTTTTATTTTTTACTTGTAAATTTAACCTAAATTATGATTTTTATTCAACAGTACGTGTTCAAAAACTTAGTTGAACCTTTTAAAGGAGACTTGTACTTAGTTTATTTGATTTCAAAACATATTCCAGCTTAAAAGGCTAAATAAAAAGTGTCCATATCTTAGATTATTACTAGGGTGAGCCTGTGATCTAGTTTGGCGCTTATTGTTGTATATCGCACTTTTCTGAACCGACCTTTATCAGCAGGGTGCAACATAGCATTCACTGAAAATATACTATCGGTTGTCTACTCTGAAATATATGTAGACGGACCATATGTCGATGTATCTGCTTGGATGCTGGTCTTTGAAGAAAGAGTTTATGACTTTAGCAGACACCAACTCATTTAAAATGTTTGTTTAAGTCAACTACAGACATGTCACCACGACGCTCATTCTTTGGATTAAACGCTTGAATTAAGCAGCACATGTGAGGAGCATGTAAGAATTTGTAAGGTTTTATCCTTCATTTATAAATTTTAGCTTTAGGGAACCAAATCGTAGAAATTTGGTTTTAATCTGATTAATTGATATTAATCAAAATTGTATAATTTATACCTTATTAACAACTCGTCCCGCGAGTATTAATACGTATAATTCAGCAATGCTTCTTATTGTTGATAAGAATACAGAATTGATTGGGAAATTTGCCTGAGCAACAGGTAACACGATCTATGGCAAATAATTTAAGATTTGAAAATCAAGGCACCAGACTATTCATTAAAAATGAATCGAGCGTTTATTTACTATTCTAGGGTACAACACAAATAACCAAAACACATACACACACATACACATATTATGGCAAGATCAAAGCAGTTTGAAGGAAGGTAACTATTCTCTTTTCTTGAGAATTAAGGACGACCTTATTGGGACGTCACAAACGGAAGACTCAGTTATTGTTATCTTTTAACGATTCATTCAACTCAACCAGTTTCAGCGAATAAGAGATTTGTTTGTTTACTTATCGTGCGTGGAAGTTGAAGGCTGTACTTAGGGGTTGCTGAAGGGAAACCCAGGACGTTTCCTGCTGACGTGTTGTCGCGTGACGTCACTCGGGATTCCTCCTTTGGATTGGATGACTCTCTGGCAGCGCGCGAATAGCGAGTTTGAAGTTCTTACGCAGCAGCTTTGCAAGTTTTTCTTTGGTCAGACGTGGCCAGGGTGTCGAAGTCTTTTGATGATCAGCCAGATGTTTCACAGCACGATCGAGGGGCAACGCCCAGACTTTCAGCCACGTTTCTTGCAGTTGCACCAGTTGTTTCACCCCGTTCTTTGTTCTGAGCTTTGGTTCAAAGTTGGGGTGTCTGTTTTTATCGGACAGAATTAAGTCCATCCTAGTCACTGTCTGACCCAATCACATTGTCTCTGTAGGGCGGAGCCCCGCCCAACACGACTAATTTTTAGTGCATACATTATCTGCTCATAAATATGTCACCTGAGCCACAATATCCTAGCAGATTTCTACAAAGTGTTATAATCATACCTTATGATGCTAAAAGTCAACATTCATCTATTTCAATGTACTGGAATCAGCATAACGTGTAATTTAATATCAAACACGAGATACTTATATTGAATACCTATAATTTTATCTACTAAACGAGTTAAGTCATAGATTAAAAATATCCTAAATTCTGATAACTACAGTCAGATATATGAAACATAAAATACCACATTCGTATATGTATTGTCTCTTGGATATATTGCTTTTAATAGCAGCAGTCTTTTCCGGATTGTCCTTTTGAAAGAAACTCTGTGTGACTAGAGTTTCTTTGTTGTCCGAGCACAAGAGGCGGCATCATCTTGGAATGCAACTTGGAAAAGGGGGTTTGCTCTGAGGTCACCAGGATGTCTGTGCTGTAGGTTTGTTCAAGTCTGGTTAACATATATCTGTCTTTCCTTGTTGATACCATCATTGAATTATGGTCAAAAGCAGTCAGGGGACTTAGGGAGGGTCTGATCTGGAACATGTCCAGATCCCACGTGCTTTGTACTGTCTGTTTATTCGACTTTATTTATGGTAAACTGGTCAAGACCAACATTGAAAATCCTGTGCTTCAAAGATTGGCCAGATGTTCTCCTCCCAGCTTCATGAGATGATAAGGAGAACAGACAGGAAACTTAGTCAGATACCTGGGCACTGGGTTGGTCATTTGTAACTTTTACGATCTGATGAAGTTAGATTAGTTTCCAGTGGAATGTAACTTAAGTTACACGTGTGTGTGCGTTCTTTTCAACCAGGTTCTACAAGCATCTTCTGTGGATCAATGGCTCTCCTGAGAATATTTAATTGATCTTAAAAAAAACAGAACAAGCTAAATGAAAATGATGTCCGGCGGGGTAGAAAATACCTACGTTGTTAAAACCTATATACAATATGCTTTTGTTGTTAAGACTGCTTATTAATAGTGGTAATACTTTTAAGTTTTAAGGGTTCACAAGTCTCATAGAGCTATATTATTTTCATTGATTTATTTATTACTTTTCTTATTTTTACAAAGATTCAATTCATTCCTAGTAAATATGGGGCCAAAAAAGGCCCTTTCTGACAGAGCATGCTGCACAACTTCTTGTCCAGGCCCTTGTAATTTCTAGGCTGGACTATTGCAATGCTCTTCTGGCTGGACTTCCGTCAAACACAGTCAAACCTCTACAAATGATTCAGAATGCAGCGGCACGACTGGTCTTCAACGAGCCCAAAAGAGCCCATGTTACACCTCTCTTTATCTCCTTGCACTGGCTACCGGTCGCGGCTCGCATCAAGTTCAAGACACTGATGCTTGCATATAGAACAACCACAGGCTCAGCACCCGCTTACTTGCACTCACTATTAAGAATCTACATCCCCTCCAGAAATCTGAGATCTGCTAGTGAGCGACGCCTCGTGATACCACGAGCTCTTGTTCTGTCCAGACTGGACTATTGTAACGCGCTCTTGGCAGGCCTTCCCGCAAGTATTATCAAGCCTCTACAACTGATCCAGAATGCAGCAGCCAGAATGGTATTTAATGAACCGAGGAAAGCTCACGTTACCCCTCTCTTCATCAGATTGCACTGGCTACCAATAGCCGCTCGCATCAAATTCAAGGTACTGATGTTTGCCTACAAGACGACAACTAGCACTGCACCAATATATCTAAACTCACACTAGTTCAAACTTATGCACCCTCCAGAAGCTTGCGTTCTGCAAGTGAACGACGCCTTGTGGTGCCATCACAAAGAGGTACCAAATCTCTCTCACGGACCTTTTCCTGGACTGTACCCATCTGGTGGAATGACCTCCCGATCTCAATTCGTACAGCTGAGTCTTTAGCTATTTTCAAAAATCATCTAAAGACACATCCTTTTTGCCAGCATCTGACCAACTAATACTAACACTAACACTTACCTATTATGTCTGTCTGTCTTAAAAAAAAATTGTTCTATTGTTCTCATTTGTACGTTGCTTTGGATAAAAGCGTCTGCTAAATGATTAAATGTAAATGTTTAGTCAGTTACAAAAGTGGCAGGCGTGATGCTTATATGCATTTTTTAAATAATTACGACAAAGTTACAGGTTTCCGGTACTTGGACGAACCCTTGACAGAGTGTTACTCAATCAGTCCTCTGCGTTATCTTTTAATAAAATATTCCATTGCATGTCACTAAGACAAATTCTGTAACAGCGTTCATAAATGTATATAAACGTACAAATCTTTATAGAGACAATAAGAACAATACGGTCTAACATCACAAACACAAATGATTGTTCTAACTCTTTCACACACCAGACTGGTCCCTGGTAAGTACCCCTAAGACTATCCGTGTGTTTAACGGCGCTAGGCCTTGTCACACTGTTGTGAGATATAAATCGCAAAGTTTTTCATGGGGCGACGCTTTGAAACCAGAACAATTCCATTACTTTGTGCATTCTTTCTGTTTGAATTTGTTTACCGCTCTTGTTGTATTTTCCCCGTCTAATGGTAATTGTTAGGCCTTGCGCTTTGCGCCCTAGTTTTTTTCTGTCTCTTTGTTCATATAAATCCATATTTCTTCTAATTTGCTTGATTTAATAAAACATGGCTTCATCCCACCCGTCGTCTTCATTCGAGACATTTATGTTATATTATTAATACTATCCTAGTTTAGATATCAGATATGAGACCTATTTCCGTATTCCGGCCGTTTTCTTTTTAGAAAATTTATAAATACCACAACCAGAGGTTTTCACGAACTACTATTATTATAAATGATCTAATAATTTAAGAGATCATATCATGCGTTAAAGCGCACATTTTATGACCGTAGAAGCTTCTGTTAAACATCATTTTTCAATGATAGACGATCTGATTCAGTCAAGTTAAATGATCAGTCTGCGTAGCCACGATATGTTACTTGAAACAATTTACCAACGTCTTAACAAAAATCCTAAAATATCGTAATATAAGAACCAAAATATCTTTCTGTGAGAACTATTTCTCTTTGACCAAAACACGGACCCGCAGCCCCACCTCCTCCTCTTTTGAGTGCAACGCCCCCATCTCAACAACCAACCAACATCTGAAACGTAGAAACAAGACCTTCCCCCCAACAATTTATTTTGCTCGAATGTGCAGAAAATCCGGCACTTCGGCTACGCTACATCCCCTGCGAGCAAAAAGCTGCTGTTCTGGATAAACTCTGCCGTTATCGCGTACTTTCCTAGATCTGGTAAGGGCTACATTAATATGCCAGCAGGATGAACACACATGTTCTTGAAATGTTTATGTATGCACTTACTTGTTTATATGATTTATCAGAACATAAATTTGTATAGTGACATGGGTCTGATATAACAATTGAGTCATCATAATTCAGATTGCTTAAAACAATATTTAATTTAAAAATGTAAACGTATTATGTGTTTTATAAGTTCAGTGAACTTAAATAATTGTTGAAATATATGATTAAAATGTATGATAAATGATTTGCTTTGCTTTAGTAACGTGTTTGTTACTATGATGTGTTTTATAAGTTCAATAAACTTAAATGTTGAATACTTGATTAAAATGAATGATGAATGATTTGCTTTAGTAACATGATAGTAACATGCTGTCATATAATTATATATTTCCATATTCTTTAAAATAGAAATAAGTCTCTCTTTAGCTTGAAATGTTTGTGTGTGTGATTGTTTATATGATTTATCAGTAAACAAATTTAAATAATGATGTGGGTATTACTCTGATATAACAATGTGGTTTATGATGAAATTTCTTGAGTCCTCATAATTAAGATGTAGACACTGTGAACGCAACCTGATACGCACACCGCAGATGGGAGGGGCACTCGTTCCCCACAGATGTTCCCATGAGAAAGATTCAAAACGGGCCATAATATCTTCAAAAACATTACTTGACAGCTCATTTATGTTTTTTTCCACCAGCCGAATAACATGACTCTTCCCGGATGACGCCGGAGTTTCATGCTTGACCGATTTCCGCATCCGAAACTTGTTATGAGATCAAAGGTCACATATGGATATTATTAATATTATTATGAGGTCACAAAGGTCAAAGCAATTAATCAAACTTGTCACTTGCTGGCGGATAATGACTACTGTTGTGGACTTGGCAAATGCTTTTTTTTTAGCGTGCCAGTTCACAAGGACAGCCAATATTGGTTTGAATTTAATTTTCAGGGCAAAGGTTATGCTTTCACCCGTTTAACTCAGGGGTACTGCGAAACTCCCACCATTTTCAATGATGCCCTTATAGGCAAAGTCTAGAGTCTTTGGAATTTTCACCTGGCTCTGCCCTTCTGCAGTAAGTGGATGACCTTCTTTTATGTTCTCCTTATCAGAAATAATGCTCAGATGGCACAATAGCCCTATTGTGTCATTTGGCTGCTGAAGGACATAAAGATAGTTTGAGCAAATTGCAATTTGTGAAACAATCTGTTGTTTTCTAAGTGCATGTCATAACAAAGGAAGGGAAATCTCTGTCTGATAAACTAGTGCAGGCAATAGAAAATATTCCAAAACCAATTACTAAAAAGCAATTGTTGTCATTTTTGGGAATGTGATCTTGTTGTCGCACATTCATTCCAAATTATGCTATTATGGAGAGTCCGTTGCATAATATGGCTCACCAACGACATCTCCAAGCACATGATAAAGTCAATTGGACACCTGAGGGGTTGACTGCCTTTGAAAATCTCAAAGCAGCCTTACAGAGCCCTCCGACCTTGGGGTTGCCTGATGTAACACGCCCATTTACACAGACAGTGGATGAGCGAGATGGTTGCATGACTTCACTACTCCTACAGCATCACGGAGACAGAGACAGGCCAGTAGCCTATTTTTCTGGGAAACTTGACCCTGTTGCAGCAGGCCTGCCAAAATGCCTGCGCGCAGTGGCCGCGGCAGAAAAGGCGGTGCTAGCATCCCGAGACATTGTGGGGTATTCAGAGATCCCTCCACGGGTACCAATAAAGTAGGATATGCTGTTACCACCGAGTTTGAAATGTTGATTTATCAGCTCATTGGTTGCACTTACTGAGGCTTGCAAATTGGCAGCAGGCAAGTTTGTTACGATTTACACTGATTCACGTTATTCTTTTGGGGTCACACATGACTTTGGAGCTCTGTGGAAACACAGAATTTTTTAAAAATCAGATGGAAAGCCAATTCTAAATTCTACCTTAGTGTCAAAATTATTGGATGCGATCCTTTTGCCAAAGGCTATAGCAGTCTGCAATTGTCAAGCACACACTGCAGGCAAAGATCCAATTTCCACAGGAAATGCATGGGCGGATGCAGCGGGAAAAGCTGCTGCAGGGAGAGCGAGAGATTCTTCTGAGTGCCTGACAGAGACAATGTTTGCTGTGGTGTCTGATGAAAATAACTCCTCTTCTCTCGTTTACATGCAGGACCTTGTAACTTCACAGGAGAAAACTCTTTGGAAGAGACACAAATGCAAAGTGATTGGGGTATGGTTTGGACCCAATGACAAACCCTGTTTGCCTAAACACTTCTTTCCTCACTATGCAAAATTGACACACGATCTTGATCATGTCTCAAAGGACGGTATGACACGAATGTTAACCTCAAATTGGTTCACAAAGGGGTTTACTACTTTTGCTGACAATCACTGGAGACGATGTGCAATTTGTAACACACAAAATGTGGCAAAGGGCCAACATGTCCCAGTAACTTCACACCCTCCACCAGAGGGACCCTTTGAGCACGTCATGATGGACTTCATTGAACTAACATCAAGTGAGGGGAAGAAATATTGTTTGGTTATGGTGGATATGTGGTCTAAATGGCTAGAGGTCTTCCCCACATCAAAGGCTGATTCAGTAGCAGTTGCAAGGGCACTGCTAGTGGAAGTAATTCCATGATGGGGAATTCCGAGAAAAATAAGCAGTGACAATGGTAATCATTTCGTCAATGAGGTAGTCAAGCGGGTGGGCCGATTCTTACAAATTGATCTCAAACTACATTTTGCCTATCACCTGGCCAGTGGGGGCGCTATTGAACGATTTAATGGGGTATTAAAGCAGAAACTAGCTAAGTGCTGTGAACAAACTGGGTTGTTATGGGTAAAAGCTCTACCTATTGTATTAATGTACATGAGAATGAGAAAACGCACTAATGTCAATTTGAGTCCCTTTGAAATCCTGTTTGGGAAACCACCACGCACAGGTACCAGGCTAGAAAAGAGGATGCTGCCTTCTACAGACGTGTGCGAGCACAGCATGTTGCAATATTGTATAAAATTGTCTTCTGTGCTGTCTGACATTTCTTTGCAGGTGAAAGCAGTTCAGTCCAAACCTATTTGTCTGCTAAATCCACAATAGTAATTATGTCCTTTTGGCAATTTTGCAGTAAGCGACTGCTACTGCTAACAATTGCTAGCAGTTTAATGCTTAAAGTTCGCATGAAATCAAAATGGCGGCCCACTAGTGGCAGAGTCGGCAGCCCACCGGCGGACGCCGCCCGTGGTTCACCGGCGTTTTGCTCATCGTTATTCCAGCGGACCACCAGCGGCAACCGCCGCTTTTCCGACAGCGGTCCGCTGACGAGCCGCTCGTTTATAATTACTGTTTACTGGCGGTCCACGGTCGGTCCGTGGTTCATAATCAGTTCGATTACGCTAACCAAAATATCCTTGCACACAATAATGGATCAAAAACAATGTACAATGACAATTGCAAATTTATTTTCTGTGAACAGATTAAACATACAAATGCATTTACAGTATATGTATCAGATGGTTTTATCCAATGTGACTTTCAAATAGAAGCATTCAATTCACATATGTCCATACAAAAGTCAACCACAAAATTAACCATGGTTTAACTATGATTGTTGTATTAAATTCACAGTAACTACCATAACCATGGTAGTAAACCTATAGTAACTACAAACTTCACCATGGTTTCAAAAACTATGGTTACCACAGTTTTACTCCAGCATTACTAAAATATTACTATTGTAGAACCATGATATCAAAACCTTAGTTTGAGAAAAACTAAAAAACCCTGATTACTACAGTTATGATTACTAGTTTTACAAAGAACATGGTTAACTGTTGTAAGGGTACAATGCTTTTCACAATCAAAGCAGCTTTAGAAAATTTCAAGGTTTCAAAAAAAAAAAAATCCTATCAACAGCCTGAGGTGACTGTGACTCAATGGGGAGCATCTTCTGGCAACAAATTAATGTCTATATGTCAATAACTCTAAGATAATCCAAGTTATGTGTTCAAAGTCATGTTCAGTTAAACAGACAGCCATTAAAGGGTAAGTTTGGTGAATTTAAATCCACTTTATACTGTCACAAAGTCTGTAATATGTAAATAAACAATACTCGGATAATGCTAAATATTATTTGGCTGACAAATAAATGGGTATATCTCATGGAACTCAGAGAAAGATTAAACATTGTTCGCACTCAACGTATGCTTTAAGGCAATGATTACAATATATAACATTTGTCAGGTTGGTATGTTCATCTATAGTTGCCATCATCTGGGTCTTCATGAGTGTTGGCAGTCACCACTAGTGAGGCTGGATCCAAGCTGTAGTAACACTGGGATGGGAAACCTGAGAGATAGAAACAGGAAAACAAAAGGAGAAGAATTAGCATAGATGCTGTTCATATTATTTCTCTGCATCCTTTATTGGACTTTGATATTCTGGGTACTGTCAATAGTCCAGATTTTTTTGACATTATTTAGCTTACTTTGCTATAATTTGGTTAAATCGCAATCTGATTTTATTCTATATCCCTTATGCCGAGTTCACACTGCACGATTTTAGCCCGATTTTTCACTCGCCGACAGGTTTTGATAAATCGCCGACAAATGCCCGACATCGGAGGCAAATCGGAGCTCGTTCACGCGAGTGAGAATCGCGCAGTGTGAATTATCACAGACGCGATCTGAGGGAATCGCCGACACGTCGCCGACGCCTGTGAAATATTTGGCATGCTAAATATCTGGAGCTGTCTGCGATTCACAATCACGCTGTGTGCAATGATTTCTGACTGAAAACTACATCACGATGACCTTCAGCCAATGAGAGACAAAGATACAGGGCAGAGGGAAGTTCGGTGAGGAGTTATAGACCATATCAGTATTTTAATATGTACAACTATATCATACAGAAACGAGCACAAAGGCTTGACCAGCCGCAACATCAGCATAACAGTTACTGCAAATTATTATTTACCACTCTTTGCAGAACACAATCCCTGCATCTCCCTCCTGCATAATCTGTTTTTCTTTTTGTAGCTGGAAATCAGCACATAGACAATTTGCAGGCTATATTTTTTAATACTTCCAGTCTCGCTCGAGAACAACGGTCTGACACACTCAGGTTCTCGCGTTATTTCCTTATCACTTCTCGCGTGTGTTTTGTTGTGAAACGTAGTTTGCGGATCAGGCAGAGTTGTCGGCGATTCTTCCTATTGTGAAATCGTGCAATGTGAAAGCCCCTGTCGCCGATCCATCGTGCAATGTGAACACAGCAGCGACTGAATGCTACCCCAGATAGTCACGCAGTGTGAAAACAACAGCGATCCGACGAGTTTGAAAATCGTGCAGTGTGAACTCGGCATTAGTAAGCATATAATTTGTCCTCAGTATTCAGGGAACAGACACAGTCTCACTCTAAGAAGTAGTTGTATAGTCCATTCAAATAAAATGTTTTAATTGGTCAAACATTTAGAAGACTACAGCAAGTTATGTCAATTAAAATTTAACACTTTACTCCATGTGTTTTATATGTTACCTCAACTAAGATTCATTATTTGGGCACCATAAGAAATTGAGGGGGAACTAAAAGATATATTTGTATAGTTTAACAAAATTATTAAAAATTATTAACTGGTGTTTATCAATCACTAAAAACACACAATTTACAACACATAATAGCCATTATTTAATAACAATCTTCATTTATAAAATTTGTCATATAGACTAAACATACAGGCTTAAAGAAAAAAAGTCACCTACATCTCGGATGGCCTGACGGTCAGTAAATTAACAGCAAATTTTCATTTTTGGGTGAACTATCCCTTTAAAGCTCCAGCTGACAAACATTACATCTGTAACATAACTGCAAAATTCAGTTTAAACTTTAATGAACTAAGAAAAATCTAAACAAGCTAAACTAAATGTTAGCAAACAAACATTTACAAATATTACTACTGTTCAAAATTAGATCTTTAAAACGAGGAAAAAAAATGGAGCAGGAATTACAGTATATAAAATCAAGTCAAGTCACCTTTATTTATAATGCACTTTATACAATACTGATCGTGTCAAAGCAGCTTTACAGTCAAACAGGAAAATAGTTTGTTAATAATGCAAGAGGACATTAACAAGTAATTTTTCCAGTTAAAGTCAGTTCATTGATGATTCAATGAAATCATCATTCAGTTCAGCTGTGTCTATGCAATCAGCCAAGCGTCCCCAAATAAGCAAGCCAAAGGCGACAGCGGCAAGGACTCAAAACTCCATCGGTGACAGAAACTGAGTAGAAAACCTTGGGAGAAACCAGGCTCAGTCGAGGGGCAGTTCTCCTCTGGCCAGACGAAACCAGCATGGCATGGTTTAATTCCTGCACAGGTCAGATTGAGCAGAGGACTTGTCTGGTTCTCGTGGTCTTGTCCCGATGGCCAACGAGGCCATCTAGTTGACATGGTCTCCACTGACATTCAGGGCTATAGAGGTCGTCTCTAGGTGCTGATCCACCATCTGATCTGGATATGGACTGGATCTGGTGGCTATGGTGACCTCGGAATAAGAATGAAACAGACTAGTCACCTTTATTTATATAGCGTTTTTACAATACAGATTGTGTCAAAGCACTTAACAGTATCAAATTGGAGGATAGAGTGTCAGTAATGTATAATGGTAAGATTAAACACTCAATTTTCAGTTAAAGGCATTTCATTATTGAATTCAGAGATGTCATTGTCTAGCTCAGTTTAGTTTAAATAGTATCTGTGCAATCAAATCGGCGATAATCGCTAGAAATTAAGTGTCCCCGACTGAGCAAGCCAGAGGCGACAGCGGCAAGGAACCAAAACTCCCTCTGTGACAGAATGGAGAAAAAAAAACCTTGGGAGAAACCAGGCTCAGTCGGGGGGCCATTTCTCCTCTGACCAGACGAAACCCGCAGTTCAAAAGTTTATATTTCTATTTTAATTTTGTTGCAATTTCTAACAATAGTAGTATTATGTAGTTAGGTATTTTATTATATTTTAGTTATTTTGTTATTTTTGGTTGATATATCTGGGGATATATCTCTGGGGGTCATCTGGGTGTGCTGGTCTCCGCTGACGATCAGGGCTGTAGACATCATCTCTTGGTGCTGATCCACCATCTGATAATATAAGCGTAGATGCCACTGACATCAATAAAGCACATTTTAATTGTAGTAAACACTCTAAACATTTACACACATTACCTGGAATGAAAACAATAAACTCCTAGTCTTGAAGGTACACACAGTATGTAGTTGCAGTGGAGCGGTCTGGTGTTTGGTGCCTTGGAAGAACTGACTGGGTTGCATCTGAAATCTTGCAGTGATGACAAACCTTTGGCCACACCCTGATGGAGAAAGAAAAGTACATTTTAAGTTAAAAAATTTTAATTATATCCACTTAACAACTCATAAAACACTTTCTAAATGTCCACTCAAAAAAAGTTGGATATGTTGCATGATTTTCTCGTTAAAGTTAGTCTAAAAAATAACATTTATTTAGTGCAACTCACCTGACTCGTGCACGTGTGGAATGATCTCAGTGTTGGCTGGATTTGTTTTTATTAGTTTAGTCAACATTTAGCATTCTGATTGTTGACTGGATTTGAAAATAACCATTCATTTAATATTTTTTAAAATATACTTGTGCAGACTTAATATGTCTTCTCAACTAAGCACAAGCAATAAAAAGAGTTCAACTTAAATATTTGGTAACACTTTATTTTGATAGTCCACTTTAGACATTCTACTAACAGTAAGTAACTTTGCAACTACACGTCAACTAGCAGTCATTAAGAGTATTAGTAGACTTTCTGCTTAATAACTTATAACACTTTATTTTGATGGGTCCACAACATACAACATACTGACTATCAGAAACTTTACAAGTATATGTCAACTTATTCTACTAACCCTAAACCTATCCTACTGAGAGTTAGTAGACATGTCTAAAGTGGACTATCAAAATAAAGTGTAACCAAATATTTTTGCCCTTTCAACATTTTGTTAATTGGATTTTTTTTACAGTGTACATATGCCGCAGTATTATTGAAGTTGGAGGAACATCATAACTAATTTACACAACTGTTAAAAAGTCTGGGGTCAGTAGGAATTTTACATCTTTGAAAGAAGTCTCTTATACTCACAACTCAAACAGTTAAAACAATAACATTGTGAAATGATATTACAATTCAAGAGAACTGTTTTTTTTATTATTTGAATGTTAAAATTGTAATGTATTGCTGTGATCAAAGTTGAATTTAACATCATTACTCCAGTCTTCAGTGTCACATGATCCTTCAAAAATAAATCTGATTTTCTACTCAAGAAACATTTCTGATTATTAACAATATATAAAAAAAAGATGTGCTGATAAACATTTTAGTGTAAATTTAGTTTAAAAAAACATTTTTATTTTTTTTCAGGATTCATTGTTAAATAGACTCCAGACCTTTAAATGGTATTGTTCAATACTGTTCTAAAGTTTACAGTCAGTGAGGTTTTTTAATAAATTCATTTTTATTCAGCAAGGATGCATTAAATTGATGAGAAGTGAGAGTAAATATTTTTGTTTAAAAAAAACACTGTTCATTTTAAACTTTGTTCATTAAGGAATCCTGAATAATACACACAAAACACAAAACAAAATACGAATCAGGAATATTTCCTGAGCAGCAAATCAGCATATTAGAATGATTTCTGAATAATCATCATGTAAAACTGAAGAGTAATGATGCTGAAAATTCATCTTTGATCACAGAAATAAAATACATCTTAACATCACTCACTCATGTTTGGATGTCAAAACCTTCTTAAATTAACTTTAATAAAGAATTGTAAACGATGCATTTTTTTCACTACATTTTTGCATATATGAAGTGATTTAATGAGCTTTCTCATGCAGCTTACCTATGTTTCCCACATCTCTGTCAGCAGCTTCCTTCAGAAATTTAGATATCTTGGAGCTTCTCTTCTGTTGTAGAAGTGTTACTCCTGAAACCACAGAACAATTTTTATCAATAATTGTTTGCCATTAAATATCAAATCACGTTTTAACTAGATTCAGTTAATACATGCTCCTTTAAGTGACATCACCGATTAACAGTAAAGTTACAGCACATATTTTAGGCTAAATAAATTCGTCTAATTCCAATAACCAATTGACAAAACCTTTACAAAGCTATTAAAATCTCCCAACTACACATAAATGTGTGATGAAAAGTCAAAACTTTGATAAATCAGAGCTCAATATACAGAGTTAGCATACATCGTGTGACGGGTCTCCCGTTCTTCCTGCTAGGGCCGGCCAGTGGGTGTGGCTGGAGACTCATCAAGTTGAACGATGTACACCTGTTCTCCCCACTATAAAGCTTAGGTTTTTTTGGCATGCTGGTCTGCTCCTGTTTGCGTCTGTTTTGAGTTTGGGTCTTTGTTTACTTGGCTTTTGTTATTTCCTTGGTTCTGTCTGATGCTTTGATTTAATCATGTGCCTGACAGGAATTGTATTTGATTGTGTTGATTTCTTGTTTTATTTACTTTTATATTTATGTTAATAAATGTTTTCATTGCACCCAAACCAAGCTGACTATGTCCTCCACTCTTTTGTCACGGCTTTGAGCCAGACATGACAAATGTGGGGGCTCGTCCTTTAAATTGAGATATTTGCTTTGATAAACTTCTGGAGGATATGGTTGGTTTGGCTCTTTTGGGTTGCTTCACGGGAGTTCAGCTTCGGTAAGTACTGGCTACTACTTGTGTATTTGAGGGGAGATTTATTGTTGGATATGCTTTTCCCTGTTTAGGTTTAGCGGGGTATCTTTAACGGGCTGCTCCGATTCTTTTTTTTTTTTTTTTTTTTTTAGTTTTTGTTTGTATGGTGAAAGCAGGTAGAGCAGTTGTCTCGGGAACACGTCCGTGTTTTGTAATGGTGACTCGTTAATCGGTCGCTATTTTAAATGCTGGTTTACAGTGTATAAAAACCCACTGCAAGTAACTGTATGAAGATTAGGGATGAGTTTAGATAGTTTCGAAATTTAGTTAGAGGGAATTGCTTATCTAATTTCTACCCCTCAAATATTTTTGAGAAAATTAAGTAGCCATACTTTTGTCTTTCCTGCATAATACACACAAAACACAAAACTGTTTCACAACGTGTAGCAACATATATTAGTGAGCGTAAACCCGACACTGCATATGAAGCGGCAGTTATGGCTGATGAATTTTCTCTGATTCATAAAACCGCTTTTGGTTATAAAAATATTGGAGAAAATTTTCAGAGAGAATCAGGGTATGATCCTAGTAGGTCTTCTAAAATTTTGCGTGCTTCACCTGACAAACAACGTTGCGTCTCTGGAGAAAAAGAGAAGGCAAACGTGTGTAATTATTGTCATGGGTTTGGTCACTGGAAGAATGAGTGTCCGTTGTTGAAAGCAAGAGATGTTGCTAAAACAAAGTCTAAGTTCTCAGTGAAACCTGTTGTTTTGGCTGTGAGCGCTTCAGAAGTGAATAATGTGCAGAAGAATTGTTCGGAATGTGTTTCAACATTCTCTCCATTTGTCACAGATGGTTTCGTGAGACTGGTTAATTCTACAGAAGATGTACCAGTAAAAATTCTCCGTGACACAGGGTCGTCAAACTTTTGTCCTAGAGTCTATTTTGTCTTTTTCAAATGACTCTTACACTGGAAATTATGTGTTGATTAGGGGTATTGGTCTGAATGTGATATCTGTTCCCCTACATAAAATCATTTTGTGTTCTGATTTGATCCAGGGAGAAGTGGAGGTTGCTGTGCGTTCCTGTTTGCCTGTGGAAGGAGTACAGGTAATCTTGGGAAATAATTTGGCTGGTGAACGAGTTTGGCAGGATGTTTTACCAAATTTGGTGGTTACACCATCTGTGTCGATTTCTGAGATGACTGATGAAAATTGTACCTGTCCCTCAGATGTGTTTCCGTCATGCGTGATAACACGGTCTATGAGTAAGATACAATCTGAGGTGAAATCTAGACCTAAAAGGATGGGGAGTGAAACTTTGGATATCCCTTCCATCTTATCGGTGTCACGTGGTGATTTGATTAAAGAACAAAAAGCTGATGTTACTCTTACTGAGTTGTTTGACCGAGTTGTCCCTTATGTTACAATTGTTAACCTTCCTTCTGGATATTATCTAGAGGAAGATGTGTTGGTTCGAAAATGGGTGCCGCATGGAGAATTTGTAATTGGTGATCCTGTGCTACAAATTGTAGTACCTCAGTCTCTCCGTCAACTTGTTTTACAAACGGCGCATGATGCATCTGGACATTTGGGAGTGAAAAAGACATACAAGTTGCTTTTGAAACGTTTCTTTTGGCCAAAATTGAAACGTGATATATCGAAGTATATTAAGTCTTGTCAAACATGTCAGCTTACTGGAAAGCCAAACCAGTCTATAAAACCGGCTCCTCTCTATCCAATTCCTGCTGTTAGTCAACCGTTTGAGCATCTTATTGTGGACTGTGTCGGGCCATTGCCCCGGTCAAAAATGGGAAATGAATATTTGCTCACGGTTATGTGTCAAGCGACTAGATATCCAGCTGTGTACCCATTACGTTCTTTAACTGCAAAGTTGGTTGTAAAAGCACTAACTCAGTTTATCTCCGTGTTTGGAATACCTCGAATTATTCAGTCTGATCAGGGGAGTAATTTTACTTCCAACTTGTTTGGTCAAGTTTTGAAACGGCTTCATATTCAACATAATCTATCTAGCGCCTATCATGCCCAAAGTCAGGGAGCACTGGAAAGATTTCACCAAACATTAAAATCTTCATTGAGATTGTACTGTGTTCAGATGGGTAGGGATTGGGAAGCTGGGTTACCGTGGTTAATGATGTCAGCTCGGGAAGCCGCTCAGGAGAGTACCGGGTTTAGTCCCAATGACCTTGTTTTTGGTCATGGTGTGCGTGGTCCCCTAGCTGTTTTGTCTGCAGATTGGAAAAAATTTGATCCACCCAAAAATATTTTATCATATGTGAGTGATTTTCGCAGATGAATTTTTGAATCCTGTCAATTGGCAAAAGCATCTTTGAGTAAAGCACAAGATCAAATGAAACGGCTCTTTGATCGTCGTACAGAATTGCATTCATTTCAATCAGGTGATCAGGTCCTTGTTTTGTTACCTATTGTTGGGTCACCATTTCAGGCCAAATTTGCAGGTCCATATACTGTTGCTCGTAAAATTTCTGACCTGAATTATTTAATCACTACGCCAGATCGGCGAAAGAAGACTAGAGTGTGTCATGTAAATTTGTTAAAGCCTTTTTATGGTTCTGAAGATGCTGAGGATCCTAAAATAAATATTGAAGACAAAGTTGATACATCTGATTCTTGTATTAAACCTGTTTTGCTTGCAGGTTCTTTTGCCGGTGATGACGATACTGGATCGTCAACCGCTTCAATTGTGATCAGTGGGGACCATGAGGAGATTGATCCTGGAGATTCTATTCTTCAGGGTCGTTTACACAATTCAGAAGCGTTAAGTTCTTTACGTGATCGATTTAGTCACTTAACAGAAGTGCAGCGCACTGATTTGATTGATTTGATTTTTGAATATGTTACACTGTTTCCCGATACTCCGTCTCGTACAAGTCTGATTGAACACGACATTGATGTGGGAGATTCGGTTCCAATTCATCAGCGTTTTTATCGAGTATCTGTGAATAAAAAGAAACAACTAGAAAACGAAATTGATTATATGTTGAAAAACTATATCGCTGAACCTTCTTTTTCTAGTTGGGCGTCTCCGTCGTTGTTGGTGAATAAATCTGATGGATCATTCAGATTTTGTACTGATTATCGAAAAGTAAACGCTGTAACAAAACCTGATTCGTTTCCATTGCCTCGAATTGAGGACTGTATTGATCAGGTGGGAAACGCTAAATTCGTTAGTAAGTTTGATCTACTTAAAGGTTACTGGCAAGTGCCTTTGACTGAAAGAGCTCAAGAAATTTCTGCTTTCATTGTACCATCGGGATTGTTTTCTTATAAGGTTATGAGTTTCGGTTTGCGAAACGCTCCCGCAACTTTCCAGCGTTTAATGAATCGAGTTATTTCTGGTTTGAGGGGATGCGCTGTGTACTTGGATGACGTCGTCGTGTATAGTCAAACTTGGGATGAACATATGTTCAAATTAGAGCACTATTTGATCGATTTGTGAACGCAAATTTGACTGTTAATTTGTTAAAGTGTGAGTTCGCCAAGGCCACAGTGGTTTATTTGGGGAAGGTGATTGGGCAAGGCAAAGTGCTCCCGGTCCGTGCAAAGGTGGAAGCGATAGATCATTATCCTACACCTACCACCAAGAAAGAACTTATGCGATTTCTTGGGATGGTAGGATTTTATCGTTGTTTTTGTAGGAATTTTTCAACCGTGGTGGCCCCCCTGACAAATTTGTTGAGGGGGAATAGACTTTTGCTGGACACTGGGTTGTCAGCAAGCATTTGAAAAAGTAAAAATGCTTCTTACAGAGGGTCCTGTTTTGAAGGCTCCAAAATTTGACCAAGCGTTTCAGTTGCAAGTGGATGCCAGTAATGTGGGTACTGGTGCCGTTTTGTTACAGACTTCTGAAGATGGCATCAACCATCCGGTTGGATTCTTTTCTAGAAAGTTTAATACTTACCAACTTAATTATTCTGTGATTGAAAAAGAAGCACTTGCTCTGATTTGGGCTTTGCAACACTTTGAAGTGTATGTGGGTTCGTCTGAGGGACCTTTGGTAGTTTTTACTGATTACAACCCTTTAGTTTTTCTTCACTCCTTACAGAATCCTAACCAAAGGTTAATGAAGTGGCGCTTGTTTTTACAGGGATACCTGTTAGATATTCGCCACATTAAAGGCTCAGAGAATATATTTGCGGTCTGGATTGAATCTTGCTACTGGGATTGCAGGATGAATGAGGATTGTAACGTGGGAATTTGTTAAAGACTGTGGTCTTTTTCTTTTTGGGGGGGGTGTGTGACTGGTCTCCCGTTCTTCCTGCTAGGGCCGGCCAGTGGGTGTGGCTGGAGACTCATCAAGTTGAACGATGTACACCTGTTCTCCCCACTATAAAGCTTAGGTTTTTTTGGCATGCTGGTCTGCTCCTGTTTGCGTCTGTTTTGAGTTTGGGTCTTTGTTTACTTGGCTTTTGTTATTTCCTTGGTTCTGTCTGATGCTTTGATTTAATCATGTGCCTGACAGGAATTGTATTTGATTGTGTTGATTTCTTGTTTTATTTACTTTTATATTTATGTTAATGTTTTCATTGCACCCAAACCAAGCTGACTATGTCCTCCACTCTTTTGTCACTGCTTTGAGCCAGACGTGACATCGTCTGAAAACAGTTGAGATGCTAACGGACTTTTTCGAAGACACTAAACCGTCTTTATGAAGTAAATATTCAACAGAAGCGTATCAATTACAAGAAAGAAAAGTGTCAGGAACAGTTGTATGTAATATTTGTGTGATTTTAGGGACTAAACTCACCTGAAGACGGTGAACACAGCAGCGAGAGACGCAGTGTTGCAGCTGTCAGTTAAAGAGTTGCAGCCCTGTTTCCATGGTAACTCCCTCCCTGCAGCGTTTGAATGAGACTCAGAGCGCGCTCAAAACACGTCACAGTCATGCACTATTTAAATAAACTTTTTATATAGAACATAAACAACAACAAAAAAAAAATTATTTAATTTTGAATTTAGGTGTAAACTGCAACCCGCATGTGATAGTGGGATAAATTAGCTCTTTTATTTTTTTCCTATTTTTATTAGATTTTGTATTGTTTTTACGATCATTCAAACTATTCATTTCATTTAAAAATGGGCTTGCAGTTTTTATGCTAAACTTTTGTTAATTATAACTCTCACTATTTTTATTCAGTGCTTCAGATTCCTTTTAACTGTAAAAATGTAATGCAATACATAAATGTAATATATGTATGTGTACATTTATAATACAAATATGTCATGTAAGAGCTCAGCAGAAACACAGAACAGACCCTCCGCTTGCCACTGGTGCACCGACGGAGGCCTAGCTGCGGCAAACAGCTGGTGGCGTGCCACCCAAAAAACGCAGACAGCGTTTTTAGATTGGTCGGCTCGCCGATGGTGTGCCGACGGTGGTCTAACCGTATTAAGCCGCTGAATTTGTGCTGCCCAAAAAACGCTGGTGGACCGCCAGGTCATTGTTTGCTGGGCTAGTTACAGGTGTAACTGACCTGCGCTTGAAGGCCTGAACAAGACAGTTTTCTCTCTCTGCTCCACCTGGGCACTTGTTCTGTGTTGATTGAGTTAGATTTTTAGCAGTTTCAATTCCCAGAGGGCAAAGGGACCAGGCCTCGAGAAAGCCAGTCCAGACAACTAGGAGTCATAGGATGATCATGGATCAGTTTTATGACCTGCAGATGGTGGAGAGGAGACTCCTTAAAGGTGCTGTATGTAGGGTTGACACCCAGCGGTTGAACTAGGTATTGCAGTTCAAATTCAAAATATTGGAGACGGTTTTTCACCAGGCCCCTCCTCCTCAGACTTGACGCACACGCAGGTTGCCAGATTAACAACACCAACAGGAAGGAGCTCACATGCCGATGAATGTGTAGTGTTTTGAGTTTTACCATTCCAGCAAACTTTTTCCATTTTTCCAAGAAATAAATTGTAATTATTTTATTTTTATTTTTCATGTCTCTCTCTATACATAACTCTCTTAATAACCTATATAAGAGTATATGGAAGCTATGTGTATTTGTTTTAAAATAATGTATCGAGTTTTATGTTGTGTGATGTCACTTCCTCTGGTTGAATTGCCCAATCGCGTCCCGCTCTCGTCAGAACAGCTTTGGACTTGAGCGAGACAGGTACTTTGCAAATGTGCTCCGTGATATGGTGTTAAAATATATCAGATTGAGTTAAAATTTTGATTGATATCAGTGGATGACATGTTTTGATGCTGGATTGAGTCGAATGGTGTGTTCGTTTGGCGTTATTTTTCAGTATTTTTAGAGTTTTGTGTTAATGAGCTGTTAATGCGTTGGTTCATGTTACCGCCAGCGCCATTTTTAATGACGGGGTATTTTTCTGGTAACTTTGGTTCTTAAATAAAACGGAAAAAAAGGTGGATTATGTTCTTAAAACATCATGCAGTTAAATTTGTCAAAAGTATATTGTCATTTTATGTCTTAAATTGTATTTTTTGTAGCCATGTCCTATTGTTGAGTCACTTATCAGCTGCAGTTACAGTGCTAATGGGGACAGGGGTTCACTTTTCTTTCTTCTCGCAACTCTCACAGACCAAAGAACTGAGAGTCGGTGTTGCCAAACCCCTCCCTCAGAAAATCTCTAGAACCACCCTCAAAAGTCTCCATTTTTCAAAAAAAGTCGCCAAATATGAAAAGAAAGTAAATACAGGTAAATTTGGTAAAGGAAAGTAAATATATATATCTACTTTACAAATGATGACAGTATAAAAAATATAACAAAAGATGTAGGCCTATAACAAAAAAATCTGAAGTGAAATTAGGAAATGCTTAGGCCTACTTGTAACTCTACAGGACACATTTGAATCAGTAAATTCTGAATCACAAATTCCAAGTATGGGTCACTTTCTTTTCTTTCTTCTTTTACTATTACTACAAAGTAAGTGCAAAATACTGCATCCCAGCACACATGACACAATGATGCACTGTGTCTCTCAGTATCTGGTTGACATGATTGTGCATGAATTGTAGCATAACTTTTGTGTCTGTGGTTAAAACAAGATGTTCATGCACTGATGTAGCTAATCATATTTTTTTTCTCCACCATCTTGATGTTTATAATGAAATGGTGGTGTGTGTCATCATGTCTGAATTGGAGCCCTGCACGGGCCTAAAATTTAGGCCCTGGCCCGAGACGCTCAGGCCCTAGCCCGGCCCGTGTCCGACAGCTTATCAGAATTCTCGGCCCGAGTCCGACCCGAGCCCGTCTTTTTTCCCCCTTCTCCCAAAACAGCTTATCTACTACCGTTTCAGCTATTAAAATAGTTCAGTTTTGTATGAAATGGCAAAGTGATTGTAATTCGTTTAGTTAGTTAGTTATTTTATTAAGTTAATTTAGAAAAACGTTTGGAGCATTTTTTTTTTTATTCGTTAAATGTAAGTTTTTGTTTTTTAAAGTAACGACCAAGCGGCCAGCGGCAGACAGCGAGTTGATCATAGCCTACGTTTGATAAATTTAGCTTTCTCAAATCATCACGACTTCTCTAAAATTAAATCTATAATTATAAAACAGCTCCAATGTTAACAATGTTAGTTTAAACGCTTGAGCTAGATAAATGTGCACTGATGCATATCCAGTAGTTTGTGCGGAGAGTGGAAGCTGAAGCGCGCTTTACACGACGCGCAAGAATGATCACTTGCATTGGAAACATTTCAAAATACGCTGTCATTTTTGCTCATAAAGGCAAGAGTAAAAGGCTACGTTGTTCGGAACCGCAAAGGGTCTACTTTTATTTGCGTGCACTCACAATATAAACAACGTGCTTTCATTAAAAAAAAAAAAAAAAGTTTCGGTTTTGAGCAAGGGGAGCGTTTCTGAAAAACCGAAACACAGCATATAGCCTACTTGCCTCACTGACTTGATAAATATAGTATCTATAGAAAGCTTTGAATTACTACTTTAAAACAAAATAATTCGAATCGAAAACAAAAACTTTCATTATAAAATACCTAAAGATGCATTTCTCTCTAAAGGCGCATCCAGTGAGGAGATGGCGGATCATCATCAAATGCATGGCTGATCAAAAATGCAGCTTTTCCCGAAGCATTGGGAACTTTTTGTAATTCCACGCTCCAACTTCTTCCTGATGCTCTGCATGGTCACCTGTATGCTAATGTGTGCGTATGCGTTGCGTATTGCTTAGGCGATGTATAATATTTATAAAATAATCAGTATTTAATTAGCCATGTGTGCTCTGCGCGTATATGGGCACAATAAAAGGAGAGAAGCTAAATGAGCCCGAGCCCGATCTGTAAAAAAAAAAAATGGCCCGAGCCCGGCCCGAATGGACTCCGACGGGCTTGCAGACCTCTAGTCTGAATGGCAGATGTACTGATGTGTGTTCACTGCGCAGACGCATTAGGTGCGTTCCACTTTAAGCGGCGCTGCGCAGAATGGTCAGTGTCATCAAAGCACCGCGAGAGCGATAAGAGAGCAGACGGATCCTATGCATTCAAATCGCTCTCGCGGTACTTTGACACTGACCATTCTGTGCAGCGCCGCTTAAAGTCGAACGCACCTATTGGCATGATTGAGAGCAAACGTGAGAGGTCACGGGCCTAGTGTGGCCAAGTAAAAAATTAAAAATCTCCAAAAAAATCGCTATTTTTATTTAAATATAGCTAAAATAGCTCCTTGTATTGATTTTTTGCGACAAGTCGCAGCAACAATGAGAAAGTAGCTAAATTTGGCGACAAAATCCCCAAATTGGCAACACTGCTGAGAGTGTGTGTTTGTGTGGCATTGATCCCTGTCCTGTCTTTAATAAACTGCAGGTATGTAATTGCAACAAAATAATTACCACTATACGATCATATTTCATTTTAATGTTAGATTGAAATAATTTTCTGTATTTTCAAAGTATGAAATGATATGTGTGTAGAAATATAATATATTGAACATT
Source organism: Onychostoma macrolepis (assembly GCF_012432095.1). NCBI lineage: Eukaryota > Metazoa > Chordata > Actinopteri > Cypriniformes > Cyprinidae > Onychostoma > Onychostoma macrolepis. The sequence goes on along the minus strand of NC_081179.1, from coordinate 12,989,962 downwards.
ATATTATATTGAGGATACATTTACCTTATTGAATTTGTCTAAGGTTGTGTTATATGTTATGTCTGATGCATGTTGAAAGAAAACGAGTGAAACAAGACACTGGATGTAGAAAGTGTTTATTGTTAAATATGGTCAGAACAGCTTTGGACTTGAGCGAGACAGACCAAAGAACTGAGAGTGTGTGTTTGTGTGGCGTTGATCCCTGTCCTGTCTTTAATAAACTGCAGACGTGGTCCACCGAAGCCAGTGGTGTCGTGGAGTTCTTTGTAGCGAGAGGCGAAGTCCACTACATGCCGATGAATGAAATTAAATGCGCTGTGTTTTCCACCAACTGGCAACCCGCGGTGCCAAAATACAATTGGGTAAACTGGCAGTGGGCGGGTTTCACAAACCATTACAAACACAGACATTCCGGGCCGGAATGCACATTTTCAAAGGGGAATAACTGATTGTAGAATTGTTTTTCAGATGAACAAGTATGTTAACTTAGGATGTTTCTTAAATATCTGCAAACATATGGCATTTTTATGCTTTAGTAGAGTCAAAATCCTACATACAGCACCTTTAACTTCTAAGGAATGTGCTGTTCTGCAGTTATTTGTGTGTCCGTCTCAATCAGATCCTACAGCAGTCAAGGTCATTCAAGGTCAAGGTTAATTTTTATTAATATAGCACCTTGAGACGGTTAATAGATTATCAGAGGGGGATCTAAGAGATCTACGAGGTGAGTATGGACAAATAAGGTCTGAGATGTAGACCGGAGCCAGACCATGCAAGGCTTTAAATATGAAAATTAAAACATTGTACTCAATTCTAAATTTAACTGGTAGCCAATGCAAATGTGCTAAAATAGGGGTCATATGCTCCCTCTTCTTCTTCCCCATTAAGAAGCAGGCTGCGGTATTTTGAACCAGTTGCAAACGTGAAAGGGAAAACTGGTTGACACCAGTATATAAAGCATTACAATAATCAAGCCTTGTAGAAATGAAGGCATGAATAACTGTCTCTAAATCACTAAAAGATAGAAGAGATTTCAGTTTACGTAACCCCATAAGCAGTGGCGGTTCTACATTGAATTACTCCCCGGGCGAGACCCCCTCCGAGCGCCCCCCCCCATTCGAGAAATTTTTTTTTAGGTTTTTTTGCTAAAAAATTTTGCACAAACAGTTTTACTATAACAATATAAGTGTAAGACAAGCTTATATTTCTCAATTGCACAAATCCTTCAACATGAAAAACACAATTCTGCACAAAACAGTATAAGTTATCAGAACTTAAATAAATATACTCTATATACATAATAAACACTCTGTGTTTATTTGGCACTCGACAATCAACAGATTTCCCCCAACACTCACTCACGACCAGAAGTCAAGACTAAACCACGAAGTGAAAATAGCAGTATTCTTTAGTGATGTTATTTACACAGTGCAAATAGCTTTAGATTCTATTTATTCTATGTTAAAATAAAATAAAAACATGGCGAAAAACATTATTAGAGAAAAACATTACTTATTGCAAAAATAGTGGTAATTATCTGCACTTCTGCATTGTAATACATTATAAAATAGTATGCAATAACTTATTGAGTGTAATTTTTAAATTTTATTTCGAATTATTAAATGGATGCCACCTTATTGGGACAAAAGCCCTCTCTACACCTACCCTAACCCTACCCGATACTTTATGTTCAACTCTTTGATTATTTCCTTCATTTTTATTAAAAAATAAATGCTTTTCTGATGTGATGTGATTTGAAATTTAAAAAGGGAGAAAAAAAGTTCGCCAAAAGGCAGATTCGAACCCCTGTCGATCGTGTCTAAAGAAGTGTATTGCAAATTTTACCATCTGCACCACTGAATCTGACAACTAGTAACCGTCTTTTGCATATTTGACTATCCCAATCATACATTTGTGGGTGGAGTTAATGTAAATAGCCTCTGCCAGCAACATAGCTATTTGCACTTAAATAGACACTCCGATTTTTTTTTTTATATATTCCCAACAATTAAACAGTTGCCCACATGAAAAAAACACTTCCCGCGCCCCTGGGTGTGACTGACTTTAGCCCACTTGTCCCACTAATTTGAGAGAGGTGACCTGTCCCCTGCGGCCGCACCCCCCTCCCCTTTCCACTTCTCACACAGCTTCTGTGCTCGGTACCTTCTCAACAAGCAGGGGCGCCAATTTGCCAATTCCCGCACAGTTATATGATAGATAATATGATAGATAATAGAAAACCGCTTAGCGTCATGAATGATTTTTTTTCCAAGTGCTTGTGCCGCCCCCACGTGTCATGAAAAATGCCGCCCCGGGCGGCTGCCCCGTTCGCCCATGCCTAAAACCGCCACTGCCCATAAGCTGGAAAAATTTTTTAAAAAAATCTGTCCCTGACAACAGATTTTATTTGCTTGTCGAATTTTAACTCAATCAAAAATAACACCCAGGTTCTTTACATGAGCAGAGGTGGGTAGAGTACCCACGAAGAAATATTTACTCAAGTAAAAGTAATAGTCTGAATAGTCACTTGAGTAAGAGTAAAAAAGTATCGTATAAAAAAAGTAGTATCAGCCTGACTTATCAATGCTGTTCTTTTTTAGTTTTCTATTCATAAAAGAATCCTGAACAAAATGTCACAGGTTCCAACAAATATTAAGCAGCAAAACTGTTCCCTGTTGAAAAAAAACAGCATATGCTGGTATGGTATGTTTTGAAGCATGAGATGCTGGTTTGAGCTGATTTAAGCTGGTCCGACCAGCACATGACCAGCTAAGGACAAGCTTAAACCATCAAAGGACCAGCATAAACCAGCATCCCAGCTTCAAAACATACCTAACCAGCCTATGCTGTTTTTTTCATTTTTTTTTTTTCAACAACACTGGTAATAAATCAATATATTTTAATGATTTCTGAAGGATCATATGACTCTGAAAACTGTAGTAACAGCTGATAAAAATTCTGATTTGCATCACTGAATTAAATTAAATTAAATTATATTTTAAAGTTTAATTATGTATTATAAATGTATGTATATAACCTCTGACACGGAGAAGAGTGAAAACTCCTCACATGACCGCTACAGAATATCTGAACATAACGAAAGAAATGCACATTGACGGATCTTCTTCCGTCTGTTCTGCAAAATGTAAACAAATGTAGCCTTTAATTCTGCAAGCGTAAATATTGTGAAAATATCAATATTAATTGTGTCTAGGCAAAGGCATTCCTCCTGGAACTAACACGGGTTTGGCGGGTGTTCATTACATACTCTGTCACAGCTTATTTAATGAATAAATTATACATTGTATTTAATGTGCAAGGTACATGTACAACAAACTGGTAATGTCATAGTGGTTTCGTGTACTGTAATCGAATCTATACCTGTGGATTCGACAGCACACTAATAAAGATCTTCATAGCTAGCAAACCATAGCCTTTGCAGATTTGCTTTCAACTAACTGTTGATCCAAATCCACGTCTTCAATGCTCTTGTTGTTACAACTCTGAGTGAGAGCCGCTTCAGAAGACTCAGCGCATGCGGCAGGGAACTGAACGAATCATTCAAACTGATTTGCGAACCAATTCACTGGTTTGCCAACTGGTTTGATCAAGCCTTTCGAACAGAATTGACTCAAAATAATGAATCATTCACGAACGGGCATCGCTCATTGCCCAGAAAAAAAGTAGACGGCGCGTTTGGAATAAATTGAAGGATTGATAACTTGTATTGCATTAAGATAAAGTAACGAGAGGAGTGTCGCCCACAGTAATGAAGTAAAAGTACAGTTTTTTCACTAAAAATGTACTTGAGTAAGTACCCATTTTTAAATATACTCTAAAAATATTAGTTACCCAAAAAATTTACTCAAGTAAATGTAATTTGTTACTACCCACCTCTGTACATGAGTACGGCTATTTGCTTGCAAGGGTCCTAAACTAGAGGACAGGCCGTTAACCAAATGGTGGGAGCCAAATAGAATGACTGCAGTCTTGTTCTCATTTAACTGAAGAAAATTATCATCATTCAGCTTTTGATGTCATTTACACAAGCAAGCATGTCGGATAAAGATTTTGACCCAGGTTTGATTGACATGTACAACTGGGTATCATCCGCATAAATGTGATATGGGACCTTGTGAAACTCAAAAATGTAACGAAGAGGGAGCATATATAAAGCAAACAAAATTGGGCCCAATATGGAGCCCTGCAGCATCCCACCAGTAACAGAGGCAGGTGATGAATGAGACTGACCTATCTCCACAGAGAAACTCCTCGCAGTAAAATAGGATTCAAACCAATCTAAGGCTGAATCCCAGATACCAACCTCAGTTTTTAACCTGCTTAAAAGAATGTAATGATCTACTGTATCGAATGCCGCACTTAAATCCAACAGTGCCAAAACTGCAAAATTTCCAGAATCCACAAATAATAAGTCGTTTACCACTCTTAACAAGGCAGATTCAGTGCTATGCTTTGATCTAAAACCAGACTGAAGGATCTAGTATAGTATTCTCAATTAAGTAAGGTGATAACTGATTTAAAACAGCTTTCTCTAATACTTTTTATAAGAATGGCAATTTCGAAATAGGTCCATAATTGTTCAAATCAGCTGGATCAAGATTTGCTTTCTGGATGAACCACTGCATGTTTAAAATAAGATGGAACTGAACTTGTCTGTAAGGAACTGTTGATAACGGAAATAATATTTGGTGCAACTGCTTCCAACACTTCATTTAGTAGCTGTTGGTAAGTTGGTATAACAACTTGGTATCTTTTTTTTTTTTGTAAACAATTATTTTTTATTAAGCAGTCATTTCAGTACAACACAAAATATAACACACCAACCCAGACTGCAGCCATACCCCCCACCCACCAACCCACCAGGCAGACCCACACTGCCAAAAAAACAAAAACAAGACACTTGTGGAGAAAAGTACATAGTGCAATACCCAATCACAAGATAAATAAAAAAATATGCATGAATTCAAAATAAATTGTACATCAAAAAGAAGAAACAAAAGATTTAACAATGTCAAAAATCGCATTCCAGTGCCCGTATTCCTAAAGATTCTAAGAGTCCTCTCAGAGAGCTCCTAATTTAGCCTAAACATTTCTAACTAGGAGTCTTAGCTTAAAAGTGATTCAGGACCAATCTGAGAGCAACTCTGAGCGAAGAAAAGACAGAAACTTTTATCTTAGTGAGGAGGCGGGGCTGACCCGTTTCTAGCGATGACACAGTCTTTTGAAGAATGTGATTGGTTGGTTGTCCAAGAAGGAAATAAAAGAGCGATGTTAAGAGTAGGGTTTATTATAAGCCTTCACTTTGAAATTACAGGCGTAATTTTTCCTGTTTTACCATACTCTCTCTCTCTCTCTCTCTCTCTCTCTCACACACACACACACACACATTATATATGTATATATATTCTTTATTTTTTATTTACCATGCTGTCGTACTTAACGTATTTTATAGGAAATGAACAGCGACACAATGAGGTTCTGAAAGTGCTGTAACAGACCCAAATCACCGCTGCTGCAGAGTTGCATTTTTCCAGTTGCCAAATATGTTAATGTAGTTAATGTAGTGATTACGTCCATTTCTGGCGCTATGGCATTTCTGCGCGGTGTCTGAGATATTAGCGTGTCTCAAATAAGATCGGTCACAAACATGATTCCTGCACAATCTAATATAGCGTCTTATTAACTCACTGTCATGCATTATGTGCAACACATCTCTTCTCCCTCTTCATGTTTCGTCCATTTTCTCCACTGCTAAGAAACTCTTAGGCCTCTTAAAAGTCCTCGTCCGTACTCCTAACAATTTTGGACCTTAAGACCTCTTTTAAGGGTTAAGATGCTTTTTGAATTACTTTTTTCTTTACTATGATCTTTTCTTTAATTTTAAGAGGAAACACCCACATTTCTAAGAATTTTCTTAGAATTTTGTTACTAGGAGCAACTCTTAGCACTAAGATTCTTCATGAATACGGGCCCAGGGTAGGGTTGCACCAGCCATTCATAAGTTCTTATGTAAATTAGAACATTAAGTCCACACTAGAGGCTTAGTAACTACTTGCTAGTTTGTAACTAAATTTGTACTTACTTCGGTTGCACCAGTTGTTAGTAAGGCAGGACGTAGCTAGTAGTCCGTAAGCTCTCCGTAAAGTAATGTGTAGTCGCATAGAATGACGTATATGTTTCTTACCCAATCAAACACCTTCAAATTGTTAAACTGAACTCCGTGTAAATTGAACCTGAAAAAAGACGTTAACGTCTAACGTTTAAGTCATCAAAATCAAAAATCAAAGAAAACTTTTAATCGAAGGTATGGAAGAGAAAAGAAACAGGAAGAAAAATTTCAGTCATGAAGAAATTCTCATTTTAATTGATGGATACAAAGAAAACAAAACAGTCATTGAAAGCAAATTAAACTCGTCTGTTACAAACCGGAAAAAATGTGAGATTTGGCAGGACATAACAAACAAAATAAACGCAAAAGGCTTTGAGCAGAGGGAGGTAAAGGAATTGAGGAAGAAGTGGAGCGACCTTAAGACACAAGCAATTGAGGACTTTCCTCGCACTAAACATGTACCCACTGGAGGTGGTCCGAGACCAGAGCCTGGCCCGTATTCAACCGTTATCCTAGAAATAATCGGCGACAACTCACCCACCGTCTGTGGAATCACTGGAGTTGAAAGTGGAATTGAAGCCGCAGACATGGCTCAAAGTATAAATACTTTATTACTAAATTTTATTCTTATTAAGGTCATTTTGACTTTTCTGACTCGCAGTTGCGAGAGAACAGTCAGTGACGTTGTTGTTGTGGTTGTTATTATTATTATTATTATTATCAGCATCACTATTTATTATCAACATCACTATTTTCTACCCTGTGATTTAAATGCACACAATGTTGTAAAGTAAAAAACAAACAAACAAACGAGGTCTTGTTTATCCACCAGCAGGCGTTATTGCATCAAGTCAGCCAACACCAGTAACAGAAACTTGCGCTGGAAACATCGTACTGCCAGCGTCAACAGGAGATCCTCCTGTCCTTCATGCAGACCATCCAGGGAGCACACAAGACAAAGAACTGCCACCTTCAGTCGAAAATGCAAGGAAAAGGAAGCGTGCAAATGAGCTGGATGAGGACATAAACTATAACCGCTGCAAGCTTCTCAAGCTTGAATGCGCAAAAGTAAAAGAGGAGATCCTGAAAATAAAAAGTGAACGCAAAAAAATAGACCTAGAAAATGTGAAAATAAACCTGGAGATCATTAAATTACAAGAGGAGTTAAAGCCTCATGGCTACACCTTCAACGTTGTTGAAATGTAGTGTCATATTGACAGATTCAATTCTTTGTTAAAGGCCAGTATTAAAGTATTGTTAAAGTATGTAATTTTGAGACCTACTGTTCATTATTAAATGTAATTGCTGTTCGTAACATTTTTTTAAATATTTATTATTCTTAGTTTAATATAGTTTTTTTGTATGATTACTGTATTTATTTGGTATGCAGACACCACACAATAAATTTGACAAGAAAAGTAAAAAGAAAAAAGATAGTTTTTACTTTCAACAGAACAGATCCCCATATTCATAAATATAAAAATGTAAGTAATTGAATGCACAACTATAGGAGATAGTAGTAGTATAGAATATTGACAAGTTAAATTAGTAATAAAAAGTACACCTATAATTTAAATAGTTTTAAAAAAATGTTTAAATAATTAAAAAAGTTTAATTAAAATAATCTATGAAGAATAATGCAGTTTTTTAAAAAGATTAATTACTGTAAATAACTTTTATGTATTGGCCTATTGGCAAATATTGACATATTTATATAAAAAGGACAATTAGCCTATGTGTTTTGTGCAGTTTACGTGAAATGGTTCTGTGTAATGAAACGCCTGGCAGTTGCACCCTCCTGCACTTCTGGGTCTTGGAACTGTCTATATTGCTCTTCCTGTGGGACTTCCTCAATCTCTTCACCTCCCAGATCATCAACTGGCATCTTCCACAGCATGGCCAAATTATGCAAAACAATGCATGCTCCTGTCACCTTTGCTGCTCTTTCTGGCTCCAATGCAATTCCTAATGAGGACAGTTGATTCAAAACTTGTACTTCGTTTGACATATTATCCTGTCTGAACAGATAAACAAATAATCAAAGAAAAATAAATCTGCTGTAACACAGGCCTACCCCTGTGAAGACATGACCACCTCCTTTTTAGAACACCAATACTTCTTTCAACTGTTACTCGTGTCTTGGTATGTGCAGAATTGTATTTTTCCTCTGCTTGCGTGGACGGATTTAAGTATGGTGTCATCAGCCACTTTTTAAGTGGGTATTCAGAATCACCCAGCAAAATGCCACTATACTGGCCAGAATCAAATTTGTCATGGATGTTTGATCTCCTCAGGATAAAGCTGTCGTGCTTTGAACCAGGCCATCTAACGACACAGTTTAAAAAACATAAATTTGGGTCACAGATGACTTGGGTGTTTAGAGAATGAAAGCCCTTCCTATTAACAAAAGCATTCTCATCAACTGTGGGTGCTTTTATCTTTTATCTGTGTACCATCAATGCAGCCAATGACATCAGGGAAACCGGCAATGGCATGCAATTTTTGCCTGTTTGTATTTTGTCCGTTAATGCTTGGCATGCGTATGTAGGTTCTCATATGGCGACACAGGGCAAGTGACACCCTGCGGATCACTCTACACACTGTAGATTTATGAATCTGGATGCTGTCGCCTACTAAATTCTGCATTGATCCTGTTGCGTAATAGCGTAAATCGACGCACACTTGTAGGCTGGGGGAGAGAGTGCCGTTTCGGTCTGTTTCTTGTTGAATATCAGACGCTATCAAGTCTGTTATGCGCAGTATTCCCTCTCTTTTAAAGCGCAAACGAGCATATATGTCCACATCATCATAAATATCCAAAGGATGATGTCTGTCTCGTAAAATTTGTCTACGAATATGCGGTTCTTCATTATCGATCACGAGTTCATCGATGTGATCTAATCTGGCTGCCATCTCTTTTCGACCGTTATTCATGGGTAGAGGCTTCCGTAAATATTTAGTTGGAATGTAGAGTTACGTTTAAACTAAGTTTACTGGTGCAACGCCAAAATATTTAGTATAATTTTCATTGTTGTCATTTTATTCATTTTTTATTATATCTGTATAGTTTTTTTTTCTACATTGAGTTTTAGTTTTATTTAATTTGAGTTATTTTAGTACTTCAACATACTAAATGGAAATGAAATAATATATATATATATATATATATATATATATATATGTGTGTGTGTGTGTGTGGCTGTGCATACGTAGTTATTTTTTGGTGTTTGGCTTAGTGTTATGTTAGAATCATTATTATACTCATACCTTTTGTTGTTTTAATATTTTTAATTGTTTTTAGCTTTATTTTTTATAAAATAAATAGCATTTATCATTTTTATTTAATTTCTTTATTTTCTTAAATGTGTGTAGATATAGTATTAATAGAGTTTTAACTTTTAGTTTTAGTTCCTTTTTCTTATTTGTAAGTCGCTTTGGATAAAAGCGTCTGCTAAATGACTAAAAGTAAAGTAAGTAAAGTAATCAATGAATATTCAAAGATATACATGCATATAACTTTGCAACTAGCTGTTGTAGACGCACACAGTCAACTGTGGTTCGCAGACCATTCTAAAAATGGCAGATGGCTTACATATAATAATATCAAGCTGGTAGACTGCCCAGGTGGAAAAGACGTAGTATTAAATGTATTAAAAATATACTTGAAATTCAAGTAGCATGTTTATAATACATTTGTATTCCCAACATGCTTATTTGAAGTGCATTAAAAATATACTGAATTGCATTTTATTATATTTCTAAAAAGTATACTTGAAGTACTTTTGTATTAAATATATGCTTAGTTATACTTATAAGAAATATGTTAAACACAAGCATACTTATAATGTACTTCTTAAAATTATACTAGAAATACTTTGGTAATAAATATATGCTTAGTTACTGTCACGAATCCTGTCCATGCACTTCCGTTCATTCACCACCAGAGGTCAGGCACTCACCACATTGACTTTCACACCACACATCACAATGGACTACGTTTCCCATCAGCCATCTCACCAATCACACGCTCACCTGATCACACGCACACAGCTGTAACCAATCACACACTCTATTTAAACCCTGGACTTTCTCTCCCTCGTCGCCGAGTATTGTATGTGTTATCGCTGCCCGACAGAGCCCCGTTAGTTTGCCTTGCCTTGCCTTGCCTTGCCTTGCCTTGCCTTGCCTTGCCTTGCCTTGCCTTGCCTTGCCTTGCCTTGCCTTGCCTTGCCTTTGTTGGATTGTGTTTTCACCTGCCTGGACCATCGCTGACGTTTTGGACTACCTCTCCTGTCTCGCCCCTTTGGATACTGTTCGCCGATCATCGACCCACGCTTGTCTTTGTTTTCTCTTTGTCTCGCCCATGTTATACCTGTTTGCCATTGTTTGACCCTGCCTGTTATGACCACCTCTCTGCCTAATAAAAGTCTGCATATGGATCCGCACGTCTCACGTCTCGTCAGCCCCGTAACAGTTACACTTTTAAGGAATATGCTAACCACAAGCATAGTTTTAAAACCTTTGATCTTTGAAAAAACATGATTATGAATGTTACTTTGTCTTGAGCTGATCATCCAAATGTGGTAGTGTTCGTTGATAGGTGTTTATATTTGTTCAAGCTTGACAACCTTATCGCCTTTGTTTTCTAATATATATATTTCTCATTTCAGATAAGAACAAAGATCAAATTGTAAGAAGGGTTGCTTATAAGAGCATACAGTGCATCTGAAACTGCTGAGGCTGGGAAGGTTTTTGACTGAGGTGTTAGTGAGGCCAGCAGGGGGTGCTCACCCTGCAGTCTGTGTGGGACTATACTGTAAAAAAGCACCGTCTTTCGGATGAGACGTTAAACCGAGGTCCTGACTCTCTGTGGTCATTAAAAATCCCATGACACTCATCGTAAAAGAGTAGGGGTGTAACCCCGGTGTCCTGGCCAAATTCCTGCCACTGGCCCTTGTCAATCATGGCCTCCCAATAATCCCCATCCACTTGATTGGCTCTATGACACTCTCTCTTCTCTCCACCTGTAGCTGGTGTGTGGTGAGCGCACTGGCGCCGTTGTACTGTGGCTGCCGTCGCATCATCCAAGTGGATGCTGCACACTGGTGGTGGTTGAGGAGAGAGCCCCCCCACATGATGTAAAGCGCTTTGGGTGTATTGCAATACACAATAAAAAGCGCTATATAAATGCCTCATTCACTCATTCATTCATATATCGATCAGGTACATTGTACTCTGCGTACTGTCATTCTTAAAAAGAAAACAAATCATCAATCATCTTTTGTTTTTGTTTTTTTTTGTTTTTTTGGTGTGTGTGTGGAATATTAACATTTGTTCTTTTTCAGATCAGCTGCTATAGAAGACAAACTGAAATCTGAGTGCAGAGACTGGAATAGTAAGTATATTTTAATGTCTCCTCTGTTATAGAGATTTTTGAATCAGGCCTAATGGAGGGTGATTCGGTCAATCTTAAGTCTTAAATATCTTAAATGGAATGAGAAAATCCTTAGTTATGTTGGAGGAGCATCAGTTGAGGCATATATTAAGATGCTGGGCTGTACTCTAACCATTGAGCTGGCTTCTCAGTTGAACTGGGCAGTAGGAGACCGAAAAATCAGCTTGAACCAAAAAAAAAAAACAAAAAACAAATTTAGAGACACCAGGCTCCAAGATGTGCATGGTAAGTCTCCACATGGGTCCTTTGGTCTTAAATTCAGTTTGATCAAATTTAAATCCATTAAAATCAATCTTGGAAGAAAAACGTTAGCGATGTATCTGTTCCAGCTGGCTAATTTGTGCTTCCTTTCATTCATTCTGTTATTTAATTTTTTTTTTTTTTTTAGATGACTAACTTAGAATTTTTATTTATTAATCGTGGCAACAGAGGTGAGGAGAGTGTATGTTAGCATTACCACAACAGACATATTCATGCGAGATACCCTAGGTTACAATAAACCACAAGTATCAACATACCCTGTAATACTCACAGGTTGCTTTATTGAAATAATTTATCATCAAATAATATCAAATAAACTCTGCTAACTGTAAGTGCTGTTGTTGGGCTTCTTCTAATCTTATTTTGAGTGTAACTCATAGAGTGCTGTACCGTGACGACAGACAAGAGGATAAGAATGGACACTCATATGTCAAGCTTGATGGGGATATTGTCAAAAGGTAAACTAAATTCTAATGAATATCAATGCAAATTATAATACATCATGGATGCAAAACTGTTATTGGCTAATTTTATATCAATTCTTTTTCCCTTTCACAGATCCTGTGATAAAGCAGCCTTCAAATACTACAGTGTCTGTATTGCAAGCCCTTAGTTGCAGAAAATGCCAGTCGTACTTAAAGAAGTGACCTCGTCCCACTGGCTACCCCTTGGTCAGTCGTCACTCTACTTCTGCCACAGACTTGCAGACCTTCTGCTGCGCTCCAACCCTCCACCTCTTTGGCTGTAGTGGGTTTTTCCTGTCGGGTACACCGTGGTGCTCGATCATACCGGCATCACTCCAGTCCTCGGGTACTCTGGCTCCACCAACGATGCTGATCGCAACCACTTCAGTCAATGCTTGTATTTACACCATCCACGCCGCGGCTCTCCGTGCCGCTTCACTAAAGATAGGCACCTAGTCTATTTTTTGACGGACGCCGCGTTCAAGCCGCACAGCAAATACAAAATTATTGTATTAAAGTGTTTTTGTATCTTGCAAAGATATGTTTTTTTTTTCTGTTTTCCACACACATTTGTATGAAAATGGATATAGTACTGTTCTTTTTTTCTGGATTATAAATTGCATTTTTTTTGTTTTGTTTTTTTCATCTGAAACGTGCTGTGATTTCCAAGATGACTTATATAAAGCAATCAAGGTCAAGCGCAAAGCATGCACATTAGGATTGGTGATGAATGAGAAAAAGCAAGTGAGTTTATTTTGAGTTTGCATTATGCATTTTCTTGCAACCACGCCGCTAGTTTCAGTTTCGCTTTAAATATTTAGGCTGGGCGTTTATAATATATGTTTAGAGTGAATGCCACTATAATTTGTGTTTGTTTTTTTTTTACTTATATTTTCGTTCTTTTTTTCTATTTTGAACACTGCTAAATTTACTTTTTTTTTTTTTCTTTTTTGGAGTGTGGGGAATATACATGTTTCTAATGTTTGTAAACATTTTGTTTATTGTACGTTATTTCTGAATAAAATGATCAAATGTGTCATACATCAATCAACTTGTACACCAATGCAACTCTCGTGTCATAAAAACACATTAATGAGTGTCATGAAGTGCACAAAAAACAAAACAAAAAATAAATAAATAAAAAAAAGGTAGAGATGGTACAAGAATAGAACTGCCATGGTAGGCCTGTGTACAAGTATACATATACAGGTGCTGGTCATATAATTAGAATATCATCAAAAAGTTGATTTATTTCACTAATTCCATTCAAAAAGTGAAACTTATATATTATATTCATTCATTACACACAGACTGATATATTTCAAATGTTTATTTCTTTTAATTTTGATGATTAGAGCTTACAGCTCATGAAAGTCAAAAATCAGTATCTCAGAATATTAGAATATTTACATTTGAGTTTGAATAAATGACCATCCCTACAGTATAAATTCTGGGTATCTCTTGTTCTTTGAAACCACAATAATGGGGAAGACTGCTGACTTGGCAATGATCCAGAAGACGAACATTGACACACTCCACAAAGAGGGTAAGTCACAGAGGTCATTACTGAAAGGTGTGGCTGTTTACAGAGTGCTGTATCAAAGCATATTAAATGCAAAGTTGACTGGAAGGAAGAATTTGGGTAGGAAAAGGTGCACAAGCAACAGGGATGACCGTAAGCTTGAGAATACAGTCAAGCAAAGCAGATTCAAACACTTGGGAGAGCTTCACAAGGAGAGAACTGAAGCTGGAGTCAGTGCATCAAGAGTCACCACGCTCAGACGTCTTCAGGAAAAGGGCTACCAAGCCACTTCTGAACCAGAGACAACGTCAGAAGCATCTTAACTGGGCTGTGGAGAAAAAGAACTGGACTGTTGCTCAGTGGTCCAAAGTCCTCTTTTCAGATGAAAGTAAATTTTTTCATTTCATTTGGAAATCAAGGTCCCAGAGTCTGAAGGAAGAGTGGAGAGGCACAGAATCCATGTTGCTTGAAGTCCAGTGTGAAGTTTCCACAGTCAGTGATGATTTGGGCTGCCATGTCATCTGCTGGTGTTGGTCCACTGTGTTTTCTGATGTCCACAGTCAACGCAGCCATCTACCAGGAAATTTTAGAGCACTTCATGCTTCCTTCTGTTGACAAGCTTTATGGAGATGCTGATTTCATTTTCCAGCAGGACTTGGCACCTGCCCACACTGCCAAAGGTACCAAAAGCTGGTTCAATGACCATAGTGTTACTGTGCTTGATTGGCCAGCAAACTCGCCTGACCTATACCCCATAGAGAATCTATGGGGTATTGTCAAGAGGAAGATGAGAGACACCAGACCCAACAATGCAGATGAGCTGAAGGCCACTATCAGAGCAACCTGGGCTCTCATAACACCTGAGCAGTGCCACAGACTGATCGACTCCATGCCACGCCGCATTGCTGCAGTAATTCAGGCAAAAGGAGCCCCAACTAAGTATTGAGTGCTGTACATGCTCATACTTTTCATTTTCATACTTTTCAGTTGGCCAAGATTTCTAAAAATCCTTTCTTTGTATTGGTCTTAAGTAATATTCTAATATTTTGAGATACTGATTTTTGACTTTCATGAGCTGTAAGCTCTAATCATCAAAATTAAAAGAAATAAACATTTGAAATATATCAGTCTGTGTGTAATGAATAAATATAATGAGCTTTCTGATTTTTCTGTTTTTATTGATTCCTCATTAAGTAGTTTTTCTTTGTCTGATCCATTAGAGACAAAGGTTTCCATGTTAAATTCTGTTCTCCTGTCTGGCCTTGATACTTTTGCTCCTCAAAAGTCACGTTCTGTTTCTTTTGTGCGTCCTGCTCCTTGGTATAATGATGACTTGCGTATGATGAAAACATCTTGTCGTAAAATGGAGCGGAAGTGGCGTCTTTCTGGTTTGACTGTTAATTATGAAGCTTGGAAAGATTGTTTACAAGAGTATAAGCTTAGAATGGTTTCTGTTAGATCGGATTATTTTTCTAAGATGATTGATGACAACCAGAGAAACCCGAGACAACTGTTTAACTGTATTAACAGATTGCTGAAGTGTAATAGTTCTTTACATGTTACTGCTTCAACTCATCTTTGTAATAAGTTTCTTGACTCTCTTGCTACCAAGATTGATAATGTACGCAAGGGTATTTGTGCCTCTATTTTATTGTCGCCCTCTTCGGTTTCGTATTCCGGTACTGTTTTTTCAAATTTTTGTACACTTGATTCATATTCTCTTCAAAAGGAGGTTTCTCAAATGAAGCCAGTCACTTCTTTGCTTGACCCCATACCTACTAGTCTGTTTCAGTCATGTTTTGCTTCCTTGTGTCCTGTTGTTTTGAGCATTATAAATGACTCTTTGTGTACTGGGGTTGTCCCGCCAAGTTTTAAAATTGCTGCAGTTACCCCAGTACCAAAGAAGACAAATATTGACTGTGTAAACCTTTTACATTTTCGTCCAATATCTAATCTTCCTTTTCTTGCTAAAATTCTGGAGCGAGTGGTTGCTTCTCAGTTAATTTCTCATTTGACTGAAAACAATCTTTTTGAACCTTTACAATCTGGCTTCCGCAAATTTTATAGTACTGAAACAGCACTGGTCAAGGTTACTAATGATTTGTTAATTGCTGCAGATTCTGGTTATCTTTCGATCTTGATCCTGCTTGATCTCAGTGCCGCTTTTGACACTGTAGATCATTCGGTTTTAATTACTCGTTTAGAAACTGTCTTTGGGGTCTCTGGTATTGCACTTAATTGGTTTAAGTCCTACCTCTCTGATCGTAAGCAATTTGTTGCCATGGGTGGATTTAGGTCTAAAATTGGTGTTGTGCAATCTGGAGTTCCTCAGGGATCAATTTTGGGCCCCTTGCTTTTTAACATCTATATTTTTACACTTGGTCAGCTTTTGAGATCTCTTGGTCTAAAATTTCACCTTTATGCAGATGATACTCAGATTTATATGCACACTAAACCTAACGATTTTGTGTCTGTTGATTTTCTTTCCACTTGTATTTCTAGGATAAAAGAATGGATGTCACAAAATTTTCTTTGTCTTAACAGTGAAAAACTGAGGTTATGCTCATTGGTTCACCTCACCAATTACGTAAAGCTGGGTCGATTACTTTGTCCGTTGATGGTTCAATTATGGAGTTTAAAACAAAACTAAAGAATTTGGGGTTATTTTCGACTCCAATTTAACTTTTGAACCTCATGTTCAAAGCACTGTTAAAACATCTTTTTCATCTTAGAAATATTGCCAGACTACGTCCAATGCTGTCTTTTCCTGTTGCTGAGAGGTTGATTAACACTTTTGTGTTTACTCGGATCGATTATTGTAATGCCTTGTTGGCTGGGCGTCAAAAGCTACCCTAAACAAATTGCAGGTCGTGCAAAACTCGGCTGCTAGAATCCTTACTAGAACTAGGATGAGAGATCATATTACACCAGTCTTGGAGTCTTTGCATTGGCTTCCTGTTAGTTTTAGGGTTGATTTTAAAATTCTGATGCTTACTTACAAGGCTTTACATGGGTTGGCACCTCAATATTTGTCTGAGCTTTTAATTCCTTATATTCCAACACGTGACCTTCGTTCTTCTGAAACTGGTCTTCTAACCGTTCCTTTAACCCGTTTAAGATTGATGGGCGATAGGGCTTTTTCATCATTAGCTCCAAAACTGTGGAATTTTTTACCGATTGAGATAAGGCAAGCTAAAAATCTTAGCACTTTTAAATCTCGTCTTAAAACTCATTTTTTTAGGGTAGCTTTTAATTAAAAAATTTTTTGTTTTTATTTGTCGTGTTTTTGATTGTTATTGTGTATGGTTTTATTTGTTGTTGTAAAGCGCTTTGAGATCTCCATTTAAAAGCGCTATAGAAAATAAAGTTTATTATTATTATTATTATTATTATAATATAAAAGTTTCACTTTTTGAATGGAATTAGTGAAATAAATCAACTTTTTAATGATATTCTAATTATATGACCAGCACCTGTAGTACAGTAGTAAGTGAGAGTCAATTTACCTAAAAATAAAATCAAAGCTTAATTTGTCATAAACTTATTATGCGGCCCCTCACTTAACGTGGAAAACTTGATGTGGCCCTCGAGTCAAAAAGTTTGCCCACCCCTGGCTTGGACTGAGCGTTTTGATTGGACGAACATTTCTTGGTCCCACACCTTCCACAGAATATATAAATACAGATAGAGCACTTAACTTAATGATTGCTATCAGGATGTGAAGAGACTTTCAACCAGCATAACAAAAAATGTTTCTGAAGACAATCACCTATTGCACCTTTAAGTTTGGGCTTTTAACGAGGGACGAAAACACGCTGATGATAAGAAAAGGAATGTAATTTGGTACATTAATAATTTTATCTCGATTTGTTTTGAAATCGAAACAAAGACTTACTTTGACAAGTTAGTCATCTAATTTTTTTCTGGTCATAGCTTTTTAAAGTCAGTTACATAAAAACCGAGACTTGTCTAATTTGAGTGAGAAAAGTAAGACTGATTTTCTTTGGCTACTAGTTGGTCAGACTTTTTAAGGCACAGTCTGTGTTTATGCATCCGGCCACTGATCTTGCTCTGCAGGCATATCAGGTAAACCCACATACATGCAAATGGATTTTCTGTTCGTCAAACTTCCTATAAATTTGCGTTATTATTTGGAAATGTAAATGTATATGTAAAGTATATGTAAAAAAAAAAAAAAAAAAAAAGTCTTATGTGCCTACTTTCAATTTCATTATTATCATGGGTGTGATATACTATAAATTCAGAGTGATACACAGTTTTCACCTCTTTGATTTCTCTTTGGCATCAAAACATACACTGTGAAACCTAAATTATTATTTTTAAGAGACATCAAAAAAATAAGGACATTGTCTATTCTTACAAACAACTTTGTCTAATTTTTTTTTCCAGAAAATGTCCAGTTCAGGCTTATTTTCTTTATTCTCTTCTCCAGGTCAAAGAAGTGATGATGAATATAGTGACAGCTCTCAAAGCGGAAGGTTAGTATAAATTTAAATGTGCTTATTTAAACAATTTTTGTGAGCTCATTGTAAATTTATTTTGAAACACATTTATGCTTTTATAGGCCTATAGTTTATTTATTTTTTGACCTTCCAGAGTCGGGTCACGTCTCCGCTGACCTTCCAGAGTCGGGTCACGTCTCTGTCGACACAACCAGATCATCAAGGTCAGTCTTTCATTATTCCAGTCTGATATCCAGTCTGAGGGATTCACCGCTGGTGTCTGCACGCACAGCTGGTATCCCCAAACCCACTCACTCTAGCCCTCCTGTTCCTGAACTGATTCCCCTGTCTGAAGTGCTTCCCATGATGGGGATCGCTTTATGTTGTGTTTGGGCAGCGTACACCACCGCAGCACTGTCTGAGGTGGCGACTGCTGCCACAGCTTCTCCAGAGGTGGTGGCACATGCTGCAGAACCTCCAGAAGCAGCAGGGCTCACCTCAGCCCCTTGTATGTTGGTGGCGCTCCGTAATGTACTCTCAACCTGTTGTGTTGCGGTCGAAAAGACCATTACTAAACTCTCCTTGTGTCCTGAGTTTACTGCTGTAGAACCTCCAGAGGTGTCAGCGGTATCCGTCGGTGAACTCTCGTTCTGTCCTGTCACGGCTATGGAGGCCGTCAATGAACTCTCGTTCTGTCCTGTCACGGCTATGGAGGCCGTCAATGAACTCTCGTTCTGTCCTGTCACGACTATGGAGGCCATCAATGAACTCCCGTTCTGTCCTGTCACAGCTATGGGGACTAATTATGAACTTACCATGTTCACTGCCTCGGTCCTTGGGTCCCTGCATGTTCTCTCTCTTTTTTTTGTCTCCGTTCTCCCTAGGTCCCAGGCTCTGCTGTGGGCTCCTGATCCGTCGTGGTGGGCTCCTGCTCTATCTGCTCCACCGTGGTGGTCTTCGGGTCCGTCTGCTCCGCTCTGGTGGTCTTCTGCTTCGCCCTGGTGGGCTCCGGTCCCGTCGGCTCCGCCCTGGTGGGCTCTGGTCTCGTCAGCTCCGCCCTGGTGGGCACCAGGTCCGTCGGCTCCTCCCTGGTGGACTCCAGTCCGGCCAGCTCCGCCCAGGTTTCCTGCTCTGCCGGCTCTACCTTGGTTCCAGACCACTCCGCTTCCACATGGACCTGGCCCTCCATCCCTCCCCCTGTTCCGCCTCCGCTCCACCTCCCTCCTAGATTATAGACTGTTTGGAGCGTCTGGAAGCCGCTCTTTGGGGAGGGGGGCTCTGTCACGAATCCTGTCCATGCACTTCCGTTCATTCACCACCAGAGGTCACTCACTCACCACATTGACTTTCACACCACACATCACAATGGACTACGTTTCCCATCAGCCATCTCACCAATCACACGCTCACCTGATCACACGCACACAGCTGTAACCAATCAAACACTCTATTTAAACCCTGGACTTTCTCTCCCTCGTCGCCGAGTATTGTATGTGTTATCGCTGCCCTACAGAGCCCCGTTAGTTTTCCTAGTCTTGCCTTGCCTTGCCTTGCCTTGCCTTGCCTTGCCTTTGTTGGATTGTGTTTTCACCTGCCTGGACCATCGCTGACGTTTTGGACTACCTCTCCTGTCTCGCCCCTTTGGATACTGTTCGCCGATCATCGACCCACGCTTGTCTTTGTTTTCTCTTTGTCTCGCCCATGTTATACCTGTTTGCCATTGTTTGACCCTGCCTGTTATGACCACCTCTCTGCCTAATAAAAGTCTGCATATGGATCCGCACGTCTCACGTCTCGTCAGCCCCGTAACAGTTACACTTTTAAGGAATATGCTAACCACAAGCATAGTTTTAAAACCTTTGATCTTTGAAAAAACATGATTATGAATGTTACTTTGTCTTGAGCTGATCACCCAAATGTGGTAGTGTTCGTTGATAGGTGTTTATATTTGTTCAAGCTTGACAACCTTATCGCCTTTGTTTTCTAATATATATATTTCTCATTACAGATAAGAACAAAGATCAAATTGTAAGAAGGGTTGCTTATAAGAGCATACAGTACATCTGAAACTGCTGAGGCTGGGAAGGTTTTTGACTGAGGTGTTAGTGAGGCCAGCAGGGGGTGCTCACCCTGCAGTCTGTGTGGGTCCTAACGCCCCAGTATAGTGACGGGACACTATACTGTAAAAAGCACCGTCTTCGGATGAGACGTTAAACCGAGGTCCTGACTCTCTGTGGTCATTAAAAATCCCATGACACTCATCGTAAAAGAGTAGGGTGTAACCCGGTGTCCTGGCCAAATTCCTGCCACTGGCCCTTGTCAATCATGGCCTCCCAATAATCCCCATCCACTTGATTGGCTCTATGACACTCTCTCTCTCCACCTGTAGCTGGTGTGTGGTGAGCGCACTGGCGCCGTTGTACTGTGGCTGCCGTCGCATCATCCAAGTGGATGCTGCACACTGGTGGTGGTTGAGGAGACCCCCACATGATGTAAGCGCTTTGGGTGTATTGCAATACACAATAAAAAGCGCTATATAAATGCCTCATTCACTCAATCATTCATATATCGATCGGGTACATTGTACTCCGCGTACTGTCATTCTTAAAAAGAAAACAAATCATCAATCATCTTTTGTTTTTGTTTTTGTTTTTTTTGTTTTTTGGTGTGTGTGTGGAATATTAACATTTGTTCTTTTTCAGATCCGCTGCTATAGAAGACAAACTGAAATCTGAGTGCAGAGACTGGAATAGTAAGTATATTTTAATGTCTCCTCTGTTATAGAAATTTTTGAATCAGGCCTAATGGAGGGTGATTCGGTCAATCTTAAGTCTTAAATATCTTAAATGGAATGAGAAAATCCTTAGTTATGTTGGAGGAGCATCAGTTGAGGCATATATTAGGATGCTGGGCTGTACTCTAACCATTGAGCTGGCTTCTCAGATGAACTGGGCAGTAGGAGACCGAAAGATCAGCTTGAACAAAAAAAAAAAAAAAAACTAATTTAGAGACACCAGGCTCCAAGATGTGCATGGTAAGTCTCCACATGGGTCCTTTGGTCTTAAATTCAGTTTGATCAAAGTTAAATCCATTAAAATCAATCTTGGAAGAAAAACGTTAGCGATGTGTCTGTTCCAGCTGGCTAATTTGTGCTTCCTTTCATTCATTCTGTTATTTAATTTATTTATTTTTTTTTAGATGACTAACTTAGAATTTTTATTTATTAATCGTGGCAACAGAGGTGAGGAGAGTGTATGTTAGCATTACCACAACAGACATATTCATGCGAGATACCCTAGGTTACAATAAACCACAAGTATCAACATACCCTGTAATACTCACAGGTTGCTTTATTGAAATAATTTGTTATCAAATAATATCAAATAAACTCTGCTAACTGTAAGTGCTGTTGTTGGGCTTCTTCTAATCTTATTTTGAGTGTAACTCATAGAGTGCTGTACCGTGACGACAGACAGGAGGATAAGAATGGACACTCATATGTCAAGCTTGATGGGGATATTGTCAAAAGGTAAACTAAATTCTAATGAATATCAATGCAAATTATAATACATCATGCATGCAAAACTGTTATTGGCTAATTTTATATCAATTATTTTTCCCTTTCATAGATCCTGTGATAAAGCAGCCTTCAAATACTACAGTGTCTGTATTGCAAGCCCTTAGTTGCAGAAAATGCCAGTCGTACTTAAAGAAGTGACCTCGTCCGTGCCGCTTCACTAAAGATAGGCACCTAGTCTATTTTTTGACGGACGCCGCGTTCAAGCCGCACAGCAAATACAAAATTATTGTATTAAAGTGTTTTTGTATCTTGCAAAGATATGCTTTTTTTATTCTGTTTTCCACACACATTTGTATGAAAATGGATATAGTACTGTTCTTTTTTTCTGGATTATAAATTGCATTTTTTTTGTTTAGTTTTTTTCATCTGAAACGTGCTGCGATTTCCAAGATGACTTATATAAAGCAATCAAGGTCAAGCGCAAAGCATGCACATTAGGATTGGTGACGAATGAGAAAAAGCAAGTGAGTTTATTTTGAGTTTGCATTGTGCATTTTCTTGCAACCACGCCGCTAGTTTCAGTTTCGCTTTAAATATTTAGGCTGGGCGTTTATAATATATGTTTAGAGTGAATGCCACTATAATTTGTGTTTGTTTTTTTTACTTATATTTTCGTTCTTTTTTTCTATTTTGAACACTGCTAAATGTACTTTTTTTTTTTTTTTTTTGGAGTGTGGGGAATATACATGTTTCTAATGTTTGTAAACATTTTGTTTATTGTACATTATTTCTGAATAAAATGATCAAATGTGTCATACATCAATCAACTTGTACACCAATGCAACTCTCGTGTCATAAAAAAACATTAATGCTGTCCTCTTTCGTGGAGGATGGCACTCCACTCCTAGTCTTTGGTGATTTCAACATTCACCTAGACAAGCCTTATGCTACAGACTTCCATGCACTCCTAGCTTCGTTTGATCTCAAACGCCTTACCACTACTAGCACGCACAAATCAGGCAACCAACTTGACTTAATTTACACACGCAATTGTACTGCAGATAACATTCTGGTACAACCGCTACATACTTGGACCATTTCTTCATTACATTTACATTACACTTTGCTTCTCCTGTGCCACCAACCCCTACCAGTTACTTTTAGACGAAACCTCGCTCCCTTTCTCCTTCCCATCTCTCCTCTGTAGTATCCTCCTCTCTTCCTTCACCCACCCATTTCTCATCTCTGGATGTAAACGCAGCTACTGAGACTTTATGCTCTACCTTAACCTCTTGTCTAGACGACATTTGTCCTCTCTCCTCTAGGCCCGCACGGGCTGCTCCTTCCAACCCCTGGTTATCCGAGGTTCTTCGTGAACATCGGACTACACTCAGAGCGGCAGAGAGAAAATGGCGCAAATCAAACGATCTGTCGGACCTCAGTAGGTACCAGTCTATGCTCACATCCTTCTCTGCTAAAGTCCACACTGCCAAATCCTCACATTTCCATAACAAGATCGACAGCGCTCCAGACATGCGTAATCTCTTCAGAACATTTAATTCCCTCCTCTGTCCCCTCCACCTCCTCCCTCCACCTCTATTACAGCTGATGACTTTGCCACTTTCTTTACAGACAAAACTAGATCAATCAATGGTCAGTTTTCACCTCCACGCACACAGGACCCTCACCCTACCACATCCACTGCTAAAACTCCCATCTTTTCTTTCTGTCCACTCACTGAAGCTGAAGTATCCAAGCTTCTCCTCTCCAACCATCCTACAACATGTCCTCTTGACCCAATCCCCTCACACCTTCTCCAAGCAATCTCACCCACACTCTTACCTGCACTCACACACATCATCAACACATCCCTACTCACAGGTAACTTCCCCATTGCGTTCAAGCAGGCTCGGGTAACCCCACTGCTCAAAAAACCTACATTAAACACTTCTCTTATAGAAAACTACAGACCTGTCTCTCTCCTTCCGTTCATAGCGAAAACACTTGAACGAGTTGTCTTCAACCAAGTCTCACTGTTTCTTTCACAGAACGACAAACTGGATGCTAAACAGTCAGGTTTCAGGAGGGCCATTCAACTGAGACTGCGCTTCTCTCGGTCACTGAAGCCCTGCGAATTGCAAAAGCCCATTCCAAATCATCAGTCCTCATTCTGCTGGACCTATCTGCCGCTTTTGACACTGTCAATCATCAGATACTCCTGTCCACCCTCTCATCACTGGGCATCTCTGGCATTCCACTTCGCTGGTTTGAATCCTATCTCACTGGTAGGTCTTTCAGGGTGGCCTGGGAGGTGAGGTATCCAAAGCACATACACTGGTCACTGGGGTTCCTCAGGGATCAGTTCTTGGACCCTCCTCTTCTCCACATACACTACATCACTGGGTCCCATCATACAGGCACATGGATTCTCATACCATTGCTACGCTGATGACACACAGCTCTACCTCTCTTTTCAACCAGATGATCCAACGGTAGCTGCAAGGATCTCAGGTTGCCTGGCGGACATCTCGGCATGGATGAAAGAACATCACCTGCAGCTCAACCTGGCAAAGACTGAGCTTCTTGTCCTCCCTGCCACTCCGACTCTACAGCATGACTTCACGATCCAGTTAGGTTCATCAACAATAACCCCATCAACTTCGGTCAGAAATCTTGGTGTAATCTTTGATGATCAGCTGACCTTCAAAGACCACATTACAAAACTGCTCGATCTTGCAGGTTTGCACTATATAACATCAGAAAGATCAGGCCCTTTCTGACAGAGCATGCTGCACAACTTCTTGTCCAGGCCCTTGTCATTTCTAGGCTGGACTATTGCAATGCTCTTCTGGCTGGACTTCCGTCTAATACAGTCAAACCTCTACAAATGATTCAGAATGCAGCGGCACGACTGGTCTTCAACGAGCCCAAAAGAGCCCATGTTACACCTCTCTTTATCTCCCTGCACTGGCTACCAATCACGGCTCGCATCAAGTTCAAGACACTGATGCTTGCATATAGAACAACCACTGGCTCAGCACCCGTTTACTTGCACTCTCTATTAACAAACTACATCCCCTCCAGAAATCTGAGATCTGCTAGTGAGCGACGCCTCGTGATACCATCACAGAGAGGCGCAAAATCACTCTCTAGATCATTCTCATTCACCATTCCTGGCTGGTGGAACGATCTTCCCACCTCTATCCGGAATGCTGGATCCCTGTCAATCTTCAAGCAACAACTGAAAACTCATCTCTTTCGACAGCACTTGACTTCATCCTAAACTTAAAAAAAAAAAAAAAAATTATCTTTACTTATTCCTTCCTTTGGTAGTTTGTATTTATTTGAACAATGCCTGAGACTTGGTGTTGCAAGCACTTCGTATGTCTGATTGCCTCTTCAAGATTAATCGCTCTATGTATTCCCCAATTGTAAGTCGCTTTGGATAAAAGCGTCTGCTAAATGACTAAATGTAAAATGTAAATGTAAAGTGCACAAAAAACAAAATAAAAAAAAAATAAATAAAAAAAAGGTAGAGATGGTACAAGAATAGAACTGCCATGGTAGGCCTGTGTACAAGTATACATATAGTACAGTAGTAAGTGAGAGTCAATTTACCTAAAAATAAAATCAAAGCTTCATTTGTCATAAACTTATTATACGGCCCCTCACTTAACGTGGAAAACTTGATGTGGCCCTCGAGTCAAAAAGTTTGCCCACCCCTGGCTTGGACTGAGCGTTTTGATTGGACGAACATTTCTTGGTCCCACACCTTCCACAGAATATATAAATACAGATAAATGCATTTAGAGCACTTAACTTAATGATTGCTATCAGGATGTGAAGAGACTTTCAACCAGCATAACAAAAAATGTTTCTGAAGACAATCACCTATTGCACCTTTAAGTTTGGGCTTTTAACGAGGGGCGAAAACACGCTGATGATAAGAAAAGGAATGTAATTTGGTACATTAATAATTTTATCTCGATTTGTTTTGAAATCGAAACAAAGACTTACTTTGACAAGTTAGTCATCTAATTTTTTTCTGGTCATAGCTTTTTAAAGTCAGTTACATAAAAACCGAGACTTGTCTAATTTGAGTGAGAAAAGTAAGACTGATTTTCATTGGCTACTAGTTGTTCAGACTTTTTAAGGCAGAATCTGTGTTTATGCATCCGGCCACTGATCTTGCTCTGCAGGCATATCAGGTAAACCCACATACATGCAAATGGATTTTCTGTTCGTCAAACTTCCTATAAAGTTGCGTTATTATTTGGAAATGTAAATGTATATGTAAAGTATATGTAAAAAAAAAAAAAAAAAAGTCTTATGTGCCTACTTTCAATTTCATTATTATCATGGGTGTGATATACTATAAATTCAGAGTGATACACAGTTTTCACCTCTTTGGTTTCTCTTTGGCATCAAAACATACACTGTGAAACCTAAATTATTATTTTTAAGACATCAAAAAAATAAGGACATTGTCTATTCTTAGAACCAACTTTGTCTCATTTTTTCCAGAAAATGTCCAGTTCAGGCTTATTTTCTTTATTCTCTTCTCCAGGTCAAAGAAGTGATGATGAATATAGTGACAGCTCTCAAAGCGGAAGGTTAGTATAAATTTAAATGTGCTTATTTAAACAATTTTTGTGAGCTCATTGTAAATTTATTTTGAAACACATTTATGCTTTTATAGGCCTATAGTTTATTTATTTTTGTTCAAAAATTAGTAATTTATATTCAAACTAAAAATAATTTGTAAAACAAATCAGAAAAAGAAATGTTTAATAAAAATAAACAAAAGGCAAATTATGAATGAAATACGTAAAAAATGAATAAGTTATTGGTGAGTTTTTTTTTAACAAACATTTGTACCTTTACAGTCAGGAAATGAAGGGAGAGGTTCACAGTCATTTAGAGGAGAGCATTCGTCCATACATTGATCTGATTGACACTCTGCGATCAGTTGGCATTCACAAGGACTTGGCATTACCGACTATTGTAGTGATTGGAGACCAGAGTTCTGGAAAAAGCTCTGTGTTGGAAGCGCTGTCTGGAGTTGCATTACCAAGAGGGAGTGGTGAGCAGCGTTGAGAAAGCTATTAAAAAAATGTAGCTAGTTAAGCTACAAACTACTCTATAGGAAAGCTTCAGAGGAAAGTGGTACATGGGAAAAACAACAACAACTTACTTTACTGAATGTGCTTCATATTTTTATGTGTAATACATTAAAATTGTAGCTGTTCACATGCATATGTATGTAAGCACATTCCAAAAAGAGATATACAAATATAAAGCCGTTTTTAAGGAAAAAAAGGTAATGTGATTTCAGATAGATAGACTGTCCAGTGTGCAAAGTCACAGTTAGTTTACAGCACAGCTTTGTCTGAAAGCCCGTGGTTTGGAGGAACCGCGTAACTGATTCAGTTGCGAGAATGAGTCATATACTCTGGAACTGATTAAAACTCAAAATGATAACTTGTGACTTCAATTATTTAAACCAGCTGAAAATAATTGATTTAAAAATAAATTTATTCCTGAAATTGACCTCACTTTTTCTTAAAGAAAAAAAAAAAAGAGTAAAGTTTTAGAGTTTCACAGTGACCTGCTACTGAATAAAATAGCTTAGCTACTGAAAACTAGTAATAGTAATGCTACCAATTCGCTATAGAAAAAATCTAGTTCTCAGTGTGGACTGTTTTTACACTTATATTCAATTCATTCATATAGAATGTTAGTAAGAGAATGATTTCTTTTGTCAGCTCCTGCATACTATAATGTTCGTCACATACTTTTCTGCCATTTTCTTCATATTGATAACTTAACTGTGTTTTCAATAGGAATTGTCACCAGATGTCCTCTAGAGCTGAGGCTGAAGAAGGTACCAGATGTCAACTGGAAGGGTGTTCTATCTTACCGTGATAAGAGAAGTGAATTTGTGGATTCATCATTAGTTCAAAAACATGTTGAAACAGGTTAGTGAAAATGCTTGCAAACAGTTTTGGTTTTTAAATGTAGGAAGAAAGTGTTCAAAACTTGCTAAAATACTGAAACTTAATATGCATGAACATGGTTGAGAGCCATGGCAGACTGAGGAACTATGTGTAAAGTGTAATAATCTACACTAAATAAAGTGCGCTATTAATGTAACGTAACAAACACAAAATTAGCACTAACAAAAGAAACTGTGTCACATAAGTTTATGGAGTTAAATCAGTTTTACCGTATTTTCTGGAAAATAAGTCACACCCAACGCTAATTCACATTGCACCGACAGACACTGAGCAACGTCAATGATCATCAGATTACAGTGCATCACTTTCAGACATTATACGACCTGACAAAACTAAATAAGCACCAACCAACAGCAACAGGAGTAACACACTGGTTCTGACTCTCACACCACACAGACCTTTACATGTCACTCCGGACTTCAGTTCCTACAATCCATTGCACTTGTTACACACACTCAGGTACAGCCAATTACACACCTTACATAAGCCATGGACTTCCTCTCTTTCACTGCCGACTGCTGAGTATTGTATACACTTATGCCCTAGCTTTAGCTACTGCCCTAGCTTTAGCTACCTTACAGAGCCTTTTGTAGTTGTCCTAGTCTTGCCTTGCCTTGCCTGTTTCGGATTGTGTTTTCCCCTGCCTGGATTATTACTTCTCTTGTCTAGCCCCTTTGGATATTGTTCGCTGTCGACTGACTCATGCCCGTTTTGGATGGCTCTTTGCCTTGCCTGTGATATACCTGTTTGCCATTGTTTGACCCTTGCTTGTTTCCTAACCACGCCTTTGTAAATAAAGCTCGCACATGGATCTGCATGTCTCTCGTCTCATTGACTCCGTAACAAGTAACCTATCATAAAGTATATGTACAGATGTGGCATCACGGGGAAAGGGATCCCACGACCTGCCGCGGCAAGATGCGGTCTGTATTGAAGTTCTCTGGCAAATGAAGTACATTACCAGTAGGGGGCAGTCGTGTTTTATTCTCCGTTACGCCTTTCTCAGCAACAGAGCTCATAAACGTGAGAACCACATTTTTTAAGTAGCCTATATTGTTTATGTACAGCCGTTTTGCTTGTCATGGGCATTTGAACATTATTGTTGCGCTTATATTGTGTTATTAAATTCATAGGATTATTTAATTTTAGTTCTCTTACGTTTTATTTCATTTTTTTTTAATCTGTAAAATTTAAGTGAAATATATTTCACGTATAGGCCTAAATATTACTTTTTATTTATGGGTAGTTTTATTGTTTATTCACTGTTAACAGAAGTGCAATGTGTGCACATCACAAAAGTGTGATGTGCAATGTGTGAAGATCATCAGCAAGTAAAACACTGAAACATGACAATACAAACAACAATAAAATTAGAAAGAGACTTTAACCCGCTTAATAGAGACCGTCTGGGTTTCGTGATCCTGGTTAATGCGCCTTAATCCATGCAGGGCTTTTCAGAAAGTCAGCGCGCACCATTAATGTATTTCAGAGTGACAGTAGATTAATACACGTGTATTAATTATCCAGAGTTATCGAAAGAGTTATCCAGAGACAGGCGTGGGTCAATCGACAGGGTACATAATCGAGAGGGCGAGGCAAACGGGCCACAAACAGGCAATATTCCATGCGAGGTGCAAACAAAGTCCAAAACAACAGGGCAAAGGGATAATCCAAGACAGGCTAAAGTCCAAGGCAGGCAGAGAACAGACAGGACGAGGCAAACAAGCTAGGCTCAGAACACGAATGAATAGGGTTGCCAACTTCAGAAAAGAAAAATACGGGACAATTGCGCGCGCGTGTGTGTATATTAGAGGTCGACCGATAGTGGATTTTACCGATACCGATAGCTAGGTTGGACCACACTGGGCGATACCGATTAATCAACCGATAGTTTTCAAAATAGATACTAAAAGAGAGCTAGTGCTTTACTATTTCAAAAAAAAAAAAGGCAGCAACAGTACTGAACCATACTTTGTAAATGAATAAAAATATTAATATTATTTACTATATTGATCATTAAAGTTATTTCATAGTTTGCTAATGTTAAAAGAAGAAACTTTAAAATTAAAAAATGTAGCCTATTAGTAGCTAATAGTAATGTTGAAATGAACAAACTCTAACAAGGAACAATACTTCTACAGTTTTCATTACAAATGGACCCTTATTGTTAAGTATTACCATTTAATTTCAACAGCCATGCTTAAAGATGGCCATCTTTAAATATCTACACAAGGCCATAGCATTAAAATTACATACATATGGATATTGTATGTGTACTCACACACTTTATTTGCTTTTATTTTTTAACACTTGATAATTATCTAATCAAAAAAAAAAAAAAAAAGCGCACCGGGCAAAAGCGCAGCGCTGCGTCTAGGAGAACTCAGAGGTATCTCACACACACACACACACACACACACACACCAGACGCTTTGCGTTCAAATCAAGTGGCGGTCTAAAACAATTTATTTAATCACCAAACGGACATAAGTTTGCTTCAAGAATGAACAATGTGGCATAAATGAGTTTGAAGTTCGGTGTTTAAAAAAACAGAGCAAGCGGAAAGAGAGAGCGCGATCTGTATTACAGCTCTATATGAAGCATACAGACTTTATTAGAGCCACAGAAAGACAAACGTTTTGCTGAAAAATGCACAATACATAATTTATAGCCTAGGGTGAAGTCATTATACATTCACAACGATTTGGGACAAATATAATGTCATTTAATAGAAAACTATGTGAATGGCGCTCTGTTCCGCGGCAGGCTTTTCTGTCGGCTGTATTTAAATGCGAGTCTGGAGTTTCCCGCTCTGTGCAGCGCGCAGTGTCACGTGTCAAAATAAACAACACGTGCTGTCAGTGATTTCCACCTCTAGAGGCCGCTCTCGTACTGTATAATGCCAGCGGACCCTTCTCAGCCACTCCGGCAACGGTTGTAAACCGGAAAACTATCGGCATGGATTTTTGCTGATAACCGATAGTTGTGGCAATCAACTATCCGTGCCGATTAATCGGCAAAACCGATGAATCGGTCGACCTCTAGTATATATATATATATATATATATATACACAGTGGGAAAAAAATTATTTAATCCCCTGCTGATTTTGTATGTTTGCCCACTGACAAAGAAATCATCGGTCTATAATTTTAATGGTAGGTTTATTTTAACAGTGAGACAGAATAACAACAAAAAATCCAGAAAAACGCATTTCAAAAAAGTTATGAATTGATCTGCATTTTAATGAGTCAAAGAAGTATTTGACCCCTTCTCAAAACATGACTTAGTACTTGGTGGCAAAACCCTTGTTGGCAATCAGAGGTCAGTAGTAGGTCACCAGGTTTGCACACATCTCAGGAGGAATTTTGTCCCACTCCTCTTTGCAGATCCTCTCCAAGTCATTAAGGTTTCAAGGCTGACGTTTTGCAACTCGAACCTTCAGCTCCCTCCACAGATTTTCTATGTGATTAAGGTCTGGAGACTGGCTAGGCCACTCCAGGACCTTAATGTGCTTCTTCTTGAGCCACTCCTTTGTTGGCTTGGCCGTGTGTTTTGGGTCATTGTCATGCTGGAATAACATCCACAAACCAAAGAACGGTCAGTCCGTTTCCTCTGGTCGTAAAGCCAGGCCCTATGGAAGTCCAGGTCTTCAAAGCATAGTGTAGTTCCTGGATAAAGGTGTTGGTCCGTCCTGTTGTCTTCTGATGCTGAAGATTCTGCTGTGCACTTGTGCCGGCAAAATGCTGCCACCTGGAGGAATTGTCTGTGACTCCCGTCCAAAGAATGTAAGCTCTGACTGCCAAAGATTACAGTGCTGCAGGCCAGGCTACCTCAACCCCGCACACCATGACCATCCTGCAGGTACATCAGGCCAAGATGCTGAAAAAGCTGCATGGGGGTAGTTCTGACCCGGGGTTGATGCAGGAGCTGTACAAGGCCACCGACTTCGTCTTCTGGGTGACGAAGGTTACAGCGCGGTCCTTCAAGCATGTCTGGCTGCTGGGTGGGACAAGGCAGACCTCACTGGTCTTTCACAGGCTACAGCCCCCTCTACAAGGCAGGGTTATGCTCTGAGGTGGAGTCTGTTCATTGATTGGTGTTCTTCTTGTCGAGAGGACCCCCAAATATGCCTGGTCAGAGGGTTGGGGACCTGCAGGCATATTCGGTCAATGAATCATGCCTTGAGTTAGGGCCGGCTGACTCTCACCCGGATTACCCAGAGACCCTGGCCTGGTTATGTGCTCAGGGTTCCCAATACTCCTTTTCAGGACTAGGTAGTGGACATGCAAACACTGCCACTGGAGGAGGCAGTTTTAACCTTTGTGTTGCTGTGTCCCGTTCGCACTTTGTGCATTTACGTGGAACGCACCCAGAGTTTTAGATGCTCTGACCATCTCTTTGTCTGCTTTGGAGGTCAGCAAAAGGGAGAGACTGTTGCCTTGGCATACCAGACACAAGGCAAGTTGTGCCCTCTGGGGGTGAGAGCTCACTACACTGAGAGTGTTGCCTCCTCCTGGGCTTTGTCGCACGGCTCCTCTCTTGCAGACATCTACAGAGCTGCAGGCAGGACAACACCTAATACCTTCGCAAGATTCTATCATTTCGAGATTCCATTATGGAGGAGCCATTTTCCTCCAGTTTGTTGGGTATGAGCAGGTAATTTGCAGGAGGATTGGGTCGGTGTCTCACTTGCGGCACCATTCCCTTGGATCTTATCTTCTTCCAGCAAATAAAAGTATAGTCTGCACAAAATTGTATTTGTTATATTATTCGTCTTGTCAAGAGTCTTTTATTGACAGCAAAATGTTAAACGAATTGTGTGTCTTAAGACATGAAATTTGTTTAACATTTTGCTGCCAACACAGTAGGAAAAAAAAGTGTCACAGAGAAAATAAAAATGTACAAAAACTGTATTCCTTATTTTTATTCGTCTTGTCAGGATACAATTTGTTTAACCTTTACAACACAATAGGAACAAGTGTGGCAGAGGGAAATTTTTTTTAGGTTGTACAAAAATGGCCTATTATAATTTTATTCGTCTTGTCAAAATACTAAATTCGTTTAACATCTTGCTGTAAACACAGTAGCCTAGGAAAAGTGTTGCGGAAGAAAAATAAATAAATAAATAAATTAGACATCTGTCATTTAAAATGATAGGCTAAGCAAAATCGAGTTGAGCGTTCTTCAAGGACTGCGCATCCACACTTTGTTCATCTTTATTCTGCTCTGTCACTCATCGACAACCTGCCTGTTCTGTCTGCGGGCCGTATATTCACCACTGGTAGGTTAGCCTGCTCTGAGCATCATTATGCACATGCTGCGCACAGACACTCGCAAATAAAACGAAGCACTGGTTCATGCGTGCAGTGCGTGCATAACAGTCGAGTGCAGGCTGTACCGGTGCTTCAAGCGCAGATATGCTGTTCTGAAAAGACGTCGGGAACGGGATATTGTTAGACCGCCCGCTCCCGTTCAAATTGCACCAGAGTTACCGACTGCAACCGCGTTTTATTCGGGAATTTAATCCTGCGTCGCAAGAAATCTGGTCGGGTCACCTCTACCAGGTGGCTTTCAGATTCAGTGGAGGAGTCTCTTGCCAGATACAGTACTCGTGTTTTATGCATTAGTCACCCCTTGGACTGGACTAGGTGCCCATATATAAGATTCCACCCTCAGCAATCTTGTACGTTCTGTCCACGGAATGGTTTCCCTTGGTAAACCTGTGTCTTTCCCTGGACAGCCCTGCTGTCTCTCCCTGTTATGTTCCCCTGAACTGGGGTCAAGAGAGTGATCTTAGACTGTGCTGCAATCAGTCTTGTGATTTTCACATTCCTGCATGGATGTGTCTCCACACACCAACAATTGCTGAAGCAAATATTGTGAGACTGTCAGAATACCTTTTTAGGCTTCCTTAGTAAGCTCTTTATAGTTGATTCAATACTTGGCTTATGGTTGTTGGGCAGATTATGAACTGAGATGCATCTGTCATTGCACACTTGATTGCCAGCACTTGCTCCATCGATTCTCGTACCACAGTTCTGGTTGTGGTGCTTTACATACCCTAATGTCAGTGTCGATGTAAAGTCAAATGTGACTGACTGAAAGGTAACGTCTTGGTTACATTACATAACGTCTCGGTTATGTACGTAACCCTCGTTCCCTGATGGAGGGAACGGAGACGTTATGTCGTGACGACATAGGGGCT
This sequence comes from Onychostoma macrolepis, assembly GCF_012432095.1. Lineage (NCBI taxonomy): Eukaryota > Metazoa > Chordata > Actinopteri > Cypriniformes > Cyprinidae > Onychostoma > Onychostoma macrolepis. Next base: position 12,955,923 of record NC_081179.1, on the reverse strand, counting down.
TTACTTGGGAGCCCCAATCATCTCTGACTTAAAAGAAAACTCCAATGAATATTGGCTAGTGGATTTTGCATACCTCCACCACTCCCCATGCACACGGGTATAAATAGGCGGCAGGTGCATCCACTCATTAGGTTTTACGCTGAGGAGCAGAGAACGAGTCCCTGGCAACCAGCGATGGTTTGAGATTGTGGCATGGGGATATAACGTCTCCGTTCCCTCCATCAGGGAACGAGGGTTACGTCGTAACGAGGCGTTCCCTATCTGTCGGTCACTACGAGTTATGTCGTGACGACATAGGGGTCTATGGAAAGCGCCACAACCTGAACCCCGTCACAACCTTGTGGCATGCAGATGCTGACAAGCGGCGTGACAGACAAATGCCATGCGAAAGGTCGCAACCTTCCCATCGCCCCAGCGCAAATTCGCTAACCTTGGTGCCCGCAGGGACCACTGAGTACATCGCTGCTGGAGATAGCCAAGCCGCTGTTTCTTTCCCCACATTAGTCGGAAGGGAATTCGACCTTCAATGAAAGATAGCTTCAAGTCTTTCCTATTTGTTGTTACAGCTTGGCAGTAACAATGGGGAAGCGAGCCTTCCAGAGAAGGGCGCTACGGAGGCCACATCCTGCCCGAAGGGAGGTAACATGTGGAGACACTGATATGGACTGACCCAGGCCTGGGGCAGTACTACATACGACTGGACCCTGGGGCAGATCCTACCTAAGGGTAGGGAGGAGAGCTGCCAGCAGGGCCTGACAGAGGGCTTTGTCAAAGGGAAGACAGGGGAAAACGGCGCTCGTATCCCCGGGTGAGGGGAAATGGCGCAGCAAGCGTGACACTGGCCATCTCTTCCTGCCATTACCTGTTACCCAACACATGGGAAGAAACTGGCTCGATGCGGAGACTGTAAAATCTCGCAAAGGTGTTTGGTGTTGCCCAGCCTGCAGCTCTACAGATGTCTGGCAGAGAGGCACCGTGTGCCAACGCATAGGAGGAGGCAACACTCCGTGTGGAGTGAGCCCTCACCCCTAGGGGGCACGGCTCGCCTTGGGATTGGTACGCCAAGGCGATGGCATCCACTATCCAGTGGGCCAACCTCTGCTTGGAGACAGCCTTCCCTTTCTGCTGATCTCCGTGGCAGACAAAGAGCTGCTCAGAGCTTCTAAAGCTCTGGGTGCGGTCCACGTATATGCGCAACGCTCTTACGGGACACAGCAACGCCAAGGCTGGATCTGCCTCCTCTGAGGGCAGTGCTTGCAGGTTCACCACCTGATCGCGGAAGGGCGTGGTGGGAACCTTAGGCACGTATCCAGGCCAGGGTCTCAGGACAACGTGAGAGTAGACCGGCCCGAACACAAGGCACTCTTCGCTCACCGAAATGCTTGGAGGTCCCCGACCCTCTTGATGGAAGTGAGCGCGGTCAGGAGCGCTGTCTAGCAGACAGGAACTTAAGCTCAACTGAGTCCAGCGGCTCAAAGGGACCCCTCTGAAGCCCAGCCAGGACAATAGAGAGATCCCAGGGGGGCATCAGGAGTGGCCTAGGAGGATTCAACCTCCTGGCACCCCTCAGGAACCTCACAACGAGATCGTGCTTTCCCAGGGACCGGCCGTCCACTGCATCGTGATGGGCCGCAACAGCAGCCACATACACCTTCAAGGTGGAGGGTGACAGCCTACGCTCCAACCTTTCTTGCAGGAAAGAAAGCACTACTCCAATTGTGCATCTTCGGGGGTCTTCTCGGCGAGAAGAACACCAGTTCGCGAACAGACTCCACTTCAGTGCATAGGCTTGCCTTGTTGAAGGAGCTCTAGCCTGCGTGATGGTCTCTACCACAGTCCGTGGGAGACCGCTCAAGTCTGCCGCGTCCCATCCAGGAGCCACACGTGGAGGTTCCACAGATCTGGACGCGGGTGCCATATGGTGCCAAGCCCCTGAGAAAGGAGGTCCTTCCTCAGAGGAATGCGCCAGGGAAGAGCTGTCGCAAGGAGTATGAGTTCGGGAAACCAGGTCCGGGTGGGCCAGTACGGCGCGACCAGCCGGACCTGCTCCTCGTCTTCTCTGACCTTGCACAGTGTCTGTGCAAGCAGGCTCACTGGGGGAAACGCATACTTACGTAGAGCCCGAGGCCAGCTGTGTGCCAGTGCGTCCCTGCCGAGGGGGGCCTCGGTCAGGGAGTAATACAGCTGGCAGTGGGAGGACTCGCGGGAAGCAAACAGGTCTACCTGAGCTTCCCCGAATCGACTCCAGATCAGCCGGATCATCTCGGGATGGAGTCGCCATTCTCCGGGGAACGTGAGCTGTCGTGAGAGCGCGTAGGCCGCACAATTGAGCTCCCCCGGAATATGAGCAGCACACAGCGACTTGTGCCGCGTCTGACTCCAGAGGAGGAGATGGCGGGCGAGCTGTGACATGCGACGTGATCGTACACCTCCCAACCGTTTGATGTACGAGACAGTCGCAGTGTTGTCTGTACGGACCAACACGTGCTTGCCGAGCAGCAGTAGCCGGAACTGCCGCAAGGCCAGATGCACTGCCAAGAACTCTAGGCAGTTGATGTGCCAAAGCAGTCGAGGCCCTGTCCAGGGCCCCGAGGCTGCCTGCCCGTTGCATGTAGCGCCCCAACCCGTACTGGAGGCATCCGTCGTGACAACGATATGCCGGGACACTTGTTCTAGGGGCACCCCGGCCCGTAGAAAGGCAAGGTCCGTCCAGGGGCTGAAGGAACGGCGACACTCCTGTGTGATGTTCACATGAAGTGTACCGCGACGCCATGCCCACCTCGTGAATCGGGAGTGCAACCAGTGCTGAAGTGGTCTCATATAAAGCAATCTAAGTGGCGTGACTGCGGCTGCGGATGCCATATGCCCCAAGAGCCTCTGAAAAAAGTTTCAGTGGTACCACCGTCCTGCCTCTGAAGGAACTCAGGCAGTTCAGCACGGACTGGGCACGCTCGTTGGTGAGACGCGCCACCACACTCACCGAGTCTAACTCCATACTGAGAAAATAGTTTCTCTGCACGAGGGAGAGCTTGCTCTTTTCCCAGTTGACCTGAAGCCCCAACTGGTTGAGTGCTGAAGCACTGGGTCCCTGTGATCACACAACTGTTCTCGCACGCGGGCCATGCTCGAGATAGTTGAGGATCCTGATGCCCACTTCCCGTAGCGGGGCAAGGGCGCCCTCCGTGCCTTCGCGAAGACATGGGAGGGACAGGGACAGCCCGAAGGGGAGGACCCTGTACTGCCATGCCCGACCCTCGAACACAAACCGTAGGAACGGTCTGTGTCACGGAAGGATCGAAACATGAAAGTAAGCATCCTTCAGGTCGAAGACCACCGCCTTTCCTGGGTACGATGAAGTAAGGGCTGTAAAACCCTTGCCTCATCTCGGTTGGAGGGACCGGCTCGATTGCATCCTTTGCCAGGAGGACAGCAATCCCCGGGAATCCTCCGGGGAAAGGAGCGGCGCAGTCCCTGCCGTCACCTGAGAAAGAATAGCTTCCCACATCTCTGCGTTGCCCGTGTCAGGGCCGCTCTGTCGCCTATCTGGGCGATTAGGGGCCGACTGGGACACAGGGGGTGCCGCACTCCTGCAAGAGGCTCGACGCACCGGCATATGGGACGATTCAGCACGGGACGGAGCAGCTCTGGAGGATGCGGGAGGGCGCCCACGGCGACAAGCAGACTGGGGCTTGCCCTGTGGCAGAGCAAAGCATCATGCTGGGGCAAGATGTGCTACTTACCTGTTACCCAATTGGCCTCGGTCTGCTTCTGTACTGCCGAGAACTGCTGGGCACAGTCCTCAACAGTGTCGCCGAACAGTCCAGCCTGGGAGACGAGAGCGGCAAACAGCGCACAGTCGACATCGCTCTTCTCAACAAAGCTGAGCCATAGATGGCCCTCTTGGACCCCAAGTGTGGACATCGCCTTCCCGAGGGACTGCGCTGTGACTTCCATCGCCCATAGGGCACAGTCAGTTACTGAGCGCAGTTCCTGCATCAACCTCGGGTTGGTACTACCCTTGTGCATTTTAATGCCTTGGCTGGTGTACTCGCAGGATAGCCATGGCATGCAGGGCAGAGGCAGCTTGGCCCGCAGCACTGTAAGCTTTGGCCACAAACGCACTCTCCACCTGGGAAATGTCAATGTACTCCCTAGATGCCCCGCCATCGAGGGTAGCGAGGATGGGGGAGGCAGGCGAGCCGCTTCTGGCCATAAAAAGGGGCCATCCACGACTTCGTCAGCTCCTCATGCACTTCCGGGAAGAAAGGAACCGGGGCAGGGCGTGGTCGCGAGCCACGGCCCGTGCCGAGGAACCAATCATCTCGCCGCGAGGGCTCAGGACTAGCAGGTGTGCACGCCTCCAGCCCGATGCTCGCGGCGGCCCGGGAAAGCACGGCCGTCAACTCTGGGTCCGATTCGGCGGCGGCCGCAACTCCTGAGGTAGGCAGCCCCGCCAAATCTTCATCCTCAGAGGACGATTGCCCATCCCCGATGGGCAAATCTAATGAGTGGATGCACCTGCCGCCTATTTATACCCGTGTGCACGGGAAGTGGCGCAGGTATGCAAAATCCACTAGCAAATATTCATTGGCGTTTTCTCTTAAGATCAGAGATGATTGGGGCTCCCAAGTAAATCCCCTATGTCGTCACGACATAACTCGTAGTGACCGACAGATAGGGAACCATCGTTCTCTGAAGGAGGGAATGCTCAAAGGTGATTGGGGCTCCCAAGTGAGACCCCTAACGTCAGTATTGATGTTCCTTCAGGGAACAAGAGTTACATAATGCAACTGACATTCTCCTCATTCCACAACAAATCCTGCAAACCTGCTTATATAAAAGCTTAAAAAATTATTTAAAGCAAAATTGTAACTACCGCCGTATGTGGAAATATGCTAAATAAACACAGGCTCATGTGCCTCTCTCGTTTTGCACGAATCCAAATGAGTTATAAATGTTTTGCGTGCCTGACATTAATTGCATAATATGTATTGCACTGCTGACAGTGAGAGATAAACTGTACATGTGGCAAACAACAGTAGCAGGAGAAGAAGCCATTACTCACCGTGATTGATGAATGATACCAACTTAACTTACCACTTACCACTGTTGTTTGATGAACTCGTGAAAAATGGAGCGAGAGAGAAATGAAAACAGAGTGAGAAAAAAAGAAAAGAAAACAATAGTAGGTGCAAATAGAAACACGAATGGAACTGCGGTGACAAGCTAATTGGCTAACGAATGCTAACGCGCTGCACTCGCGTTTTTAAAAGCGACGATCAAATTAGTTAGATTAGTTTGAAATATAACACCAGAAATATGGTGGGAATTAAGTTATATTAACACTTTAAACAACAGGGAGTGAAAGTAAGGTATTCAATAAAAAGCGAAGCTACACGGAGCTGCAATCACAGCACAACAGACAGGAACAGACGGAAGCAATCGATCAAGCTTGTAGGGTTTATACATAGAAACAATTTAATTTAACTCAAAGGGAATCATTTATGATTTTATAGGGAATTTGAACAGAATCACTGTTTTGTGGCTGATCACTGAGTCGGCAGCGATTCATTGAACGAGCCGTATAACATTAATTCTGCACTGGATATTAAAATCCAAAATATAGTGAAAACACTATTAATAAGCACAGTAACAAGATCGGCAGATTAAGACATTAACTTGTAAGCACAAAACACAAGATACTTCTCTTTTCAATATAAATACAACTTTATTTATATAAACCTAAGACATAAACTAATCTAACACATGGACACACGCATTCACACATTCACACGTTGCAGAAAGACAGAAAGGATGATTTTCGAGAATGAGAAAGTGAAATCCCAAGTTTGTAGCAATATGTTCTATTGCATAGACCTGAACAACCATCAATCACTTAATTAACCCTAGCATTGAGTTTCTCAATGAGGCTAAAATTTATATTAAATGCACCAGTTCAGTTAGACCTGGAGGTACTTGCTTGCATTGCCTTTGTGTTACAGGGATTCCCTTCTGTCGTCGTCGTTGCAGGAAAGGGGTTTTCCGAGTTGGTGATTGGTTGAAAGTTCAGTAGTCTTTGAAGTGATGTCTTGGGAAGCCAATGGTTGGGCGTCGGCTGAGGATGGTTTTGGAGTCAGTTGCTGGTTGAAGTTTGAAGCGGGTGCAGTCGGAGCTGGACTTTGCGGCAAACTTAACTTTTGAACACGAGACTCAACGGAAAGAAAAGAAACTAAAGTAAAAGAATGAAATGAGTAACGAGACTAGGTGGTTTTTCCTCTCATCGTGGTGTTAAGTAGCAACTAGCCTGTAGGCCAGAGCACGCTCAAAGAGCGCTAAAAAGTAGCGTCAAAACGCGGTGGCAAAAAGAAGAAGGGAGAAGGGAGAAAAGGGAAAATTTGATGGTGTCTTGAGTCTTTAAACTCGGCTTTTGGACACATCCCATTTGGTGTCTTGACCAATTAGATAGGCTATTTTCTTAGCTAGGGTTGTTCCTTCCATCATAAATCAGCATGTTATCAGTCACATGGTCCGAATTTTACACACTCTTGCAAAGTATACTTTTGGACATCATTTCTATAACCAGAATATGATACATTTGACACAGAATTAATTGAAAGAAATGTTTCAAGCTAGAATTGTCAAACTCATACATACCAAACACGACTAACCTTAAAGTCATTCAATAGTTATTAAAAGACATACATAATATGTGCTTAAAACATGATAGTCTAATGTGTGGGTTACATACATAATAATATGCATAGAAATGTCCTTTTAGGATTTTATGTGCATATGAAAAAGAAAGTCTCTGTGTAGTTCTGTGTAGGACATAGGGATATGTTCGGTGAAGACCAGAGAGAGGTTAAAAGGTCTTCTAAAGAATTTCAGTCTCAGTCTTGTATGGGTGGGGGAAAAGTCAATCTAAAGAAGCTCGTGATTTCCAGCGTGGAACACATGTGATGGCCATCTCTTTCACCATCAGTCTTGATTACTTGGCCCAAATTTGACGATCTCCTTCCGGCATTGTACTTATCAATAAGTATTCTTTTGTCTTAATGTTGCGAGCTGTTCTGTGAAAGAGGCTTGTTGGTAAGGCTTGCTCCAGACTCATGGCGCCAGAGTACCATGGACAGATTTATGATGTCCTGTTGGGCTTTTCTGGAATTTCGGCTCCTCATGTTTCGATGTTCTGATCGAATCTTAGTTTGTCTGACTCGTTCTGATCCTACAAGCTGGTAACAGACCTGAGAGTAAATAATGAGTTATGCATCAACAATACTCAACATATTGTGAAGAACATTTTTAAAATGTCCTCCCTAAATGTTAAAATAAGTTCCAGAAATGTGTCCTACTTGGTGAAATCATCACAACCCACAAGCTGCAACTGAAATGTCACAGATAAATATTCAAAGACACATTCCAATACTTTAAAAACAGTTCTTCACAAGTTTGAACCTAAATGCTTCTCACTCAGACTGCCTACACAGTAAGTCTGTAAGTGTCACGGCTACGCTGTGTTAAAGAGTGCACAATGAAGATTAATGGTTATATATGATGTCTTTAATCCAACAAGGGTATATTCAACAAGGATAAATCCAAACACAATGTAGCACAACAACATTTAAGACATGTAGACGTAAGACTAGACAAACTCAAAGGGCCTGTTTACACCTGGTCACTTCATGCGTTTTCTCTGATCGGATATCTATCCGATTCATGAAAACGTTTCCATTTACACTTAGCCACATAAATGTGTTTTTACAAACGGATATAAATCCGTTCTTCAATTCCCGCACTAATTTAACGGAGTTCACGTCAATGAAAGCAATACATAGGCGCCGCATTGTATTCATTATCAGCTAATTTCAATATCAGAGACCACAACAGGAGAGAGCACGACATCAGCACTGGAAAGATAGGTTACTCTCACTACTTTTAATGAAAACAATTGTGTGTTGAACGTCTGCGACTTACTTTCAGTGTCATTCGCAGCAGTTTGCGTTTAGGCTTGCTGAAGAGATACTCAGCTACTCATCCGTGGTGACACTTGTTGCATTAGCGCTGTCATATCTGACTATAACATGCCATATAGCCTATAAAATGCTCTCACACGTTTATTATTTTAATATTTTGGGAGGAGTAAAATTAGCATATGTGGTTTCAACAGCCAGATGCATTTACACTTGTCCAGTTTCGTCTGGAATGCGGCCCAGACCACCTCCTGAAGTGGTTTGAGCGATTGGCTTTAAATGCTTTTCGAAAGCATTTCGGAGGGCATTTACACCTGGTCTTTTCAGAATTGGATAGCTATCCGAACAGAAAAAACGCATGAAGTGACCAGGTGAAAACAACCCCAAAGTGAACATACAGGAACTTAAGTACTCAGACCAAAGAAGGATAATTAACTAGGCCCACCTGAATAGAATAATACAATCAGCACAACAAGGAAAATGGTGCAAAAGGAAAACAAAGTCCAAATTAACAGAAACCATGACAGTAAGAGCTATCATTATAGTGCACTTCTGCTTTTATGCTGCACAGTACACACATAAAAAAAAAAATTAATAAATAAAAAAATTCCATAAAACCATGTCTCAGAAATAAATTGCTGGGTATGTAGCCTTCTTAAGACTCATTTCTGTCAGGACCACTATTGTCCAATGATAGACACTTACCATACAGTTTGGTTTGGGCAAAAACTCCCTGCCCATCCATGCAGCCTGTCATGAATGAGCAGGGAGAGCAGCAATAATAATACACTACAGAATGTTTTTTAATGATTAAAAGTTGATGGTTTTTAATGTTTGTAATGGTATTTGTGATTCATTTTTTTCAGCAGGGTTGCCTCATTGTTTTTATATAATGCATTTTAAGTAATTTTAAAGGCTGTTGTTGGCTTAGGTTTGTTTTTATAACCACAAAAATATTATCTTAATACTTATTTGTATATTATTATTTGAAGTAACAAAACCATGGTTAATTTGCGGTTCCCATGGCTACAAGAACCATTTAAAAAAATAATAATTTTATTCGTGTTAAAACCATGGCTAACTTTTGTAAGTGAACATAGAAACGCTGAGAGAATACAGGTGCATCTCAATAAATTAGAATGTCGTGGAAAAGTTCATTTATTTCAGTAATTCAATTCAAATTATGAAACTCGTGTATTAAATAAATTCAATGCACACAGACTGAAGTAGTTTAAGTCTTTGGTTCTTTTAATTGTGATGATTTTGGCTCACATTTAACAAAACCTCACCAATTCACTATCTCAACAAATTAGAATACTTCATAAGACCAATAAAAAAAAAAACACTTTTAGTGAATTGTTGGCCTTCTGGAAAGTATGTTCATTTACTGTATATGTACTCAATACTTGTTAGGGGCTCCTTTTGCTTTAATTACTGCCTCAATTCGGCGTGGCATGGAGGTGATCAGTTTGTGGCACTGCTGAGGTAGTATGGAAGCCCAGGTTTCTTTGACAGTGGCCTTCAGCTCATCTGCATTTTTTGGTCTCTTGTTTCTGATTTTCCTCTTGACAATACCCCATTATTCAATACAGATTCTCTATGGGGTTCAGGTCTGGTGAGTTTGCTGACCAGTCAAGTACACCAACACCATGGTCATTTAACCAACGTTTGGTACTTTTGGCAGTGTGGGCAGGTGCCAAATCCTGCTGGAAAATGAAATCAGCATCTTCAAAAAGCTGGTCAGCAGAAGGAAGCATGAAGTGCTCCAAAATTTCTTGGTAAACGGGTGCAGTGACTTTGGTTTTCAAAAAACACAATGGACCAACACCAGCAGATGACATTGCACCCCAAATCATCACAGACTGCGGAAACTTAACACTGGACTTCAATCAACTTGGGCTATGAGCTTCTCCACCCTTCTTCCAGACTCTAGGACCTTGGTTTCCAAATGAAATACAAAACTTGCTCTCGTCTGAAAAGAGGACTTTGGACCACTGGGCAACAGTCCAGTTCTCCTTAGCCCAATTAAGACGCCTCTGACATTGTCTGTGGTTCAGGAGTGGCTTAACAAGAGGAATACAACAACTGTAGCCAAATTCCTTGACACGTCTGTGTGTGGTGGCTCTTGATGCCTTGACCCCAACTGTCAGATCAGCAGTCTTCCCCATGATTATGTAGCCTGGTGAACCAAACTGAGAGACCATTTTGAAGGCTCAGGAAACCTTTGCAGGTGTTTTGAGTTGATTAGCTGATTGGCATGTCACCATATTCTAATTTGTTGAGATGGTGAATTGGTGGGCTTTTGTTAAATGTGAGTCAAAATCATCACAATTAAAAGAACCAAAGACTTAAACTACCTCAGTCTGTGTGCATTGAATTTATTTAATACACGAGTTTCACAATTTGAGATGAATTACTGAAATAAATGAACTTTTCCATGACATTCTAATTTATTGAGATGCACCTGTATTAGACGCGTTGGTGAAATTATTACCGACATTAAAACACGTTATTGACCTCAACACCCAAAAAAGTTTCACAGGATTTTGAATGTAGCCTACCTGAAAGTGACGCATGGGCTTTGTTTTCATCTTTTTTTTCCTTCTCTTGGCGTCGGGTTGCTGATGTCTTTTCACAGGCATAGTTATCCATCTATAGATGATTTGCATTCAGCCGCAAACATGAGGTGTGAGCGGTCGCGGGTGCGGGAAAGGTGCGTCACTTTTTTTTTTTTTTTTTTGGAGCAACTGGGATGGTGCCCCCCTGGGAGTTGGTGCCCTACGCAAACTGCGTACTCTGCGTATAGGGAGCAGCAGTACTGTCAGTTAGTATACTACAATGTGAAACAAAGTTAATTATGCAATGTATGTCTATTACAGCCCAGAATGAGCTGGCAGGAAAAGGGGTAGGAATATGTGATGAGCTCATCACTTTAGAGGTCATGTCATCAGATGTGTGTGACCTCACACTGATCGATCTACCTGGAATTGCCCGTGTCCCAGTAAAAGGACAACCAGAGGATATTGGAAACCAGGTGGGTCATTTAATCTGTTTTTTCACGCACAGCTCGATCCTTACCCAGTTTTAAAACGTCTTCGTGTCTTGTAGATCAAACAGCTGATCATGAAATTTATTGAGAAGCAAGAGACTATAAACATGGTTGTGGTCCCTTGTAACACTGACATTGCAACAACAGAAGCATTAAAAATGGCACAAGAAGTAGATCCTGAGGGCAAAAGAACTGTTGGTAATGTACAACAGCTATCACCATATGAGCACCTGTGTCAGTAAATGCACTTTTTTCCCTGTACACTCTTAAAAATAAAGGTGCTTCACAGTGCCATAGAATAACCTTTAACCCTGGTTCCATAAAGAACCGTTAACATCTGAAGAACCTTTCTGTTTCACAAAAGGTTCTTTGTGGTGAAAGAAGGTTCTTCAGATTATAAAAAGGTAAGAAAGAGATGGTTCTTCAAAGAACTGTTGACTGAATGGTTCTTTGTGGAACCAAATATGGTTCTTCTATGGCATCACTGTGAAGAACCTTTTAAGCACCTTTATTTTTAAGAGTGTATGCATATTTCTAACATTTAACTATTTTTCATTCTCACAGCCATTTTGACCAAGCCAGACCTCATTGACAAGGGAACAGAGAAGAGCATTCTGGCCATTGTCCACAACAAAGTGATTCCTCTCCGCAAAGGTTACATCGTGGTGAAGTGTAGAGGACAACAGCAGATTGATGATAAAATTCCTCTGGAGGAGGCAGAACAAATAGAGAGAGATTTCTTCCAAAACCATGACTATTTCAGGTTAAAATCTAAAGAGAATATAATTAATATATTTGTTCCCAAAATTGTATGCATCCAAATGACTTGATTTGTGCTGTTTAGATCAAGTTGATTCGTTTTGAATTTCAACCAGTTTTCAATCATATCAGTATTTCAGAAGAGTACATCCGTAAAAGTTACTCTTATCAGTACTGGTTAACAAGCTATACTAAATCACCTTGCAAGAGTCCCTTCTTTTTTTCTACAGAGGCCTCTTTACTGAGAATAAAGCCACTATTAAATGTCTTGCCGTCAAACTGACTCAGAATCTTGTTGATCATATCAAAGTAAGTTTCTAAATGTTTCACTCTAAAGGCCTGTTCACACTAAACATCAGTCCAGTTGTTCAATAAACTGCATTTTAATGGATTGAGAGACTGTAAGTAAATCCTGGATTTTTTAATCTGTCTTTGTCAGAAATCACTGCCACAGCTTGATGAGGAGATAAAAAAGCAATTGTGGGATGTGAGAAATAAGCTCAAGGAGTTTGAGGATGGACCACCACAGGACCCTAAGGGAACCAAACAATTCCTCATTAAAGTAGGACTCCAAACCATCACATCTTCTTGCTTCTGAGAATTATCATTTGGGGTCCAAGCTGCTGGAACCCTACTGTGTTTGTTTTGATTTTCTCATTCTTACTTATTTTCTTCCATAAAATATATTGGTGTCAGAGATGGTCCCAAATCTCATCCATTTTTCAAGCACACATCTGTTTTTTGCTTGTATTATTGCTGTTTTGTCAATTATTTTCTCATTCAAATTAATTTTTTTCCTTCTCAGAGGCAAAACTTTTGCTCCATAATTATAATGTAAAATAACATGCTCATGTAATTTTTTTAATCACAGATTTTAACAAGATTCAATGAGAATATCATGTCCTTATCATCAGGGGAGCTAGTTAATACAGAAAATTTGTTTGCCCGGCTTCGAGAGGAATTCAAGAATTGGAATGATCATCTTAACGATACAAAGCCATCCTGTCAGTGTATTTTTCAATATTATAAACATGCTATAAATTTTATATAATCTATAATCACTGTTATTTTCAAAGTTCTCATGCTCATATGAATGCAGTAAATCAGTTAATTTAAGAAGAAATCCATTTTTTTCCTAAACAAGTCTACAGTTTGAAAGAGTTTGCCCAGAATTACAGAGGGAGGGAACTGCTTGGCTTCAGCAACTACAGAGGATTTGAATCAGTTCTGCAGGGCCATGTGGCCAGACTTAAGCACCCAGCAATTGATTTACTCAGTATCATAAAAGGTACCATCACACATCTTTCTGGTGTCCATTATAAACTCAAATGACTGGACCACAACTGAATGACAGTTTAATAGTTATTAATAGTATAATAGTAATAAGTTAAATATAGTATATAATAGTTATAATAGTAATTAGTTAGTTAATCTGAATTTCGATGCTTGTGATCATTTTTTGATTTATGTATTTCTCCTAAAGATATCATCCTGAAGCAATTCAAAGATGTGTCCTATAAATGTTTCCGGAACTACCGTGTACTTCAAAATATCACTGAGGTAAATATTAATAAAAAAAAAAATTAAAAAAAAAAAAATATATATATATATATGTACACAGAATGGTCATGCAGAATAAGGTATTAATATGTGCTTATAAACAGCCAGTATGCCAGTAATATGCATGCTAATAAGCAACTAGTCAATAGTGAGAATTGGTTCCTAAACTATATTGTTACCTACATTTTATAGGCCTAATTTCAACGTTTAGTTATGGTTTGATTGAAAATAAAAATAAATGAAAAGAACAATGTAGGCCTACTGACAAAAAGTTCATCAGTTTAGGTTTTTCAGTGGTGAGTTAAATTATAAATTATTATTATTATTCATAAAAATGTGAAAAATAGAGGATGGTTTCTTTTCCCCCACTATAATTTACAAACTAGACAACTATAACCTAATTATTTAAAAAAGATGAGGACAGATGAGTCAGAATAAATTTTCATGGTGATCAACATTATGCCACAAATGCTTTTGACTGAACTTCATTTGTACTGAACCCAGAATATTCTTTTAGCAAGTTCCCTTTCTTGTGTACATCTTTAATTTTTTACTCCATAGAACAAAATCAACAACATTCAGTCAAGCCAACAAGCCAAGGCGGAGAAGAGGATCTCAGAGCAATTTGAAATGGAAAACATGATCTACACTCAAGATCCCATCTACTTGAAGTTCTTGAATGAGATTAGCGATGAGACATTTTCAGAAAATCTGTTACCTATCTTTGACATAAAAAGCAAGTACAGTGAAATGATGCAGGCGTATTATGAGGTAGGGTTTTCTATGGACTCACACATGCAGACTCTATGGACTGGAGTACATGCATGTGTGGACGTTACTCTTATTTATTTTCTTTCAGATTGTGGCACAGCGGATATCTGACCAACTGCCCATGATGATCACATTTTTCTTGCTGAAGGAAACAGCTCAGCTTCTGTCTATTGACATGCTTAGTTTACTGGATGGGGCAAATGTGAGCGAGCTCCTGTTCGAGGACTCTGAAGTCGGTACAAGGCGCAGAGACCTACAGTCTCGCCTGGAACGTCTGACTGCTGCTCATGAAGCACTTAGTGATTTTATTTGAGGGATCTACTGACTGAATTTTCAAACTTGTCCTGGTGGCCCCCCAGCACTGTACATTACGTATGTCTCCTTTGAAAAAAAAAAAAAAAAAAAAAAATATATATATATATGTTATGTTGACCTAGTTTCCTTAGTTCCCTGATTAGTTAATTAGCTCACCTGTTTCTGTTTCCCCTTGATTACTTCGAGTATTTAAAGCCTGTGTTCTCCCCTGATTCTTTGTCTGCTATTATTTGATCTGTGTGTTTGCTACCCCTCACTCCTGGATTGTTTCTGTTTCTTGTGTGGATTATTATTAAAAGACTCTGTTTGGACATTACTCCTTCGTCATGCGCTTCATTAGTTAAACACACCATAACAATATATGTATATGTATATACATATATTTATATATATATATATATATATATATATATATATATATATATATATATATATATATACAGTGGTACGGAAAGTATGCAGACCCCTTAAATTTTTCACTCTTTGTTATATTGCAGCCATTTGCTAAAAAATTTAAGTTAATTTTTTCCTCATTAATGTACACACAGCACCCCATATTGACAGAAAAACACAGAATTGTTGACATTTTGCAGATTTATTAAAAAGAAAAACTGAAATATCACATGGTCCTAAGTATTCAGACCCTTTGCTGTGACACTCATATATTTAACTCAGGTGCTGTCCATTTCTTCTGATCATCCTTGAGATGGTTCTACACCTTCATTTGAGTCCAGCTGTGTTTGATTATACTGATTGGACTTGATTAGGAAAGCCACACACCTGTCTATATAAGACCTTACAGCTCACAGTGCATGTCAGAGCAAATGAGAATCATGAGGTCAAAGGAACTGCCTGAAGAGCTCAGAGACAGAATTGTGGCAAGGCACAGATCTGGCCAAGGTTACAAAAACATTTCTGCTGCACTTAAGGTTCCTAAGAGCACAGTGGCCTCCATAATCCTTAAATGGAAGGCGTTTGGGACGACCAGAACCCTTCCTAGAGCTGGCCGTCCGGCCAAACTGAGCTATCGGGGGAGAAGAGCCTTGGTGAGAGAGGTAAAGAAGAACCCAAAGATCACTGTGGCTGAGCTCCAGAGATGCAGTCGGGAGATGGGAGAAAGTTGTAGAAAGTCAACCATCACTGCAGCCCTCCACCAGTCGGGGCTTTATGGCAGAGTGGCCCGGAAGCCTCTCCTCAGTGCAAGACACATGAAAGCCCGCATGGGTTTGCTAAAAACACCTGAATAAGATTCTCTGGTCTGATGAGACCAAGATAGAACTTTGGCCTTAATTCTAAGCGGTATGTGTGGAGAAAACCAGGCACTGCTCATCACCTGTCCAATACAGTCCCAACAGTGAAGCATGGTGGTGGCAGCATCATGCTGTGGGGTGTTTTCAGCTGCAGGGACAGGACGACTGGTTGCAATCGAGGGAAAGATGAATGCGGCCAAGTACAGGGATATCCTGGACGAAAACCTTCTCCAGAGTGCTCAGGACCTCAGACTGGGCGAAGGTTTACCTTCCAACAAGACAATGACCCTAAGCACACAGCTAAAATAACGAAGGGTGGCTTCACAACAACTCCGTGACTGTTCTTGAATGGCCCAGCCAGAGCCCTGACTTAAACCCAATTGAGCATCTCTGGAGAGACCTAAAATGGCTGTCCACCAACGTTTACCATCAACCTGACAGAACTGGAGAGGATCTGCAAGGAGGAATGGCAGAGGATCCCCAAATCCCAAAACTTGTTGCATCTTTCCCAAAAGACTCATGGCTGTATTAGATCAAAGGGTGCTTCTACTAAATACTGAGCAAAGGGTCTGAATACTTAGGACCATGTGATATTTCAGTTTTCTTTTTAATAAATCTGCAAAAATGTCAACAATTCTGTGATTTCTGTCAATATGGGGTGCTGTGTGTACATTAATGAGGAAAAAATGAACTTAAATGATTTTAGCAAATGGCTGCAATATAACAAAGAGTGAAAAATTTAAGGGGTCTGAATACTTTACGTACCACTGTATATATATATATATATATATATATATATATATATATATATATATATATATATACAGGGTTTAAATTGGGCTGGGGCCGTCGGGGCTGAGTCCCGCACATAGACTCGGGGCTCGACATTAACGCTTCATTAATGCAAGTAACATGATTAAAACGTCACTAACCAAACATAACTATGTAAACACCAAAACGCAAGTATTATTCTGATTTTATTACATTTAGAGTAAGTGGCGAATAGTGGATATAGCTACTGTATATAATGCATCTATTGACAGTATAAGGTTGCGCTGCTGAGGCGAGGTTCACGCAGCCTCTCCGGGAGAAATCAAAACGAGCAACACTAAGAAACTCGGCATACTGAGGTAAAAATTCAAAATGGAAAGTTTTTATATTTAAAATACAGTTAGTTAGGCAACATCACTCAACATTTTCAACATTACGACTGTTCAATAGTTCTATAAACAGTTCAATGAGCAAATACAATAATATTAGAACACTTACATTTTTGGCGGAACTACAGCGCATCTCAAAGCAACCATCCGATTCATTGCTGAATGATTCAGTGTTTTGAACAAATCGGTTGAGTCAAAGTTTCATTAGCCCATGCATAAACATCTGATGAATCTGCCGTTTGAACGAATCGTTTGAATGAACGATTTAATGACTCACTCATTAAACGCTCACTACTGGCACCTACTGACGTTTTAATTTAGTTGAAAAGTATCATTTCCACCATCATTTCTTGTTTGTATATTCATTTTATTTTTATTTTTTAAAGAATCTCATAGTTTAACGTAGTTGTATTTTTCAGTGTAAATTATTTAATTTGATAACGTATAGATAATAACAATCACATTATTATAATTAAATTTATAGATCAAATGTAAGAATTTGAAATGAAAGTTAATGAGATTAGTGGGGAAATGCCCTCTATAAAGGTAAAAAAAAAAAAAAAAAGCCCTTGGATAAAATATAAAAACATGCAGATTTATAGCCTATGTCACAGCTGATAGAAAACCAATGAGAATACTGCAATAAATCATATTTGCAAAAAACAAAACACACACACACACACATATATAAATATTTTTTTAGGGCCTATATATATATAATCGCGATTAATCGCATCCAAAATATTGTTTTTTACATAATATATGTGTGTGTACTGTGTACATTTGTTGTATATATATATATATATATATATAAATACACACACATACAGTATATATTTTGAAAATATTTATATATATTTATATTCATATAATTTATATTATATATAAATATATTTAAAATATAAACATAACATATTTAACATATATATACACATTTTCTTAAGTATACACAGTACACGCACATATATTATGTAAACATAAACTTTTATTTTGGATGAGATTAATAGTGATTAATCGTTTGACAGCACTAATATATATATATATATATGGTTTATTGATGGATTTCTATACATCTTGAAAATAAATTTTAAAAGGGCTATTAACCTTGATAGTAATCTAGATTTAATTCAGAACACTGTTTATTTTTTCAGAACTGTTTATTTTTCCATACTGCTCACTTAGTTATTTATTTCCAAGCTTTCAGGCTGAGTAGATTATTTTTGTGGTTAAATAACTAAAAGCATCAGTGCTATTGCCACTACAGTACATAACTGTCCTATTACATTGTGATCTATTGAAAACAAAATTCTAATAATAATAATTTGATCCATATTGGTCCATGTTTAATTTTTGTCAGCATAGTCCCCTAGTTCATCATAGATAGGTAAAAAAAAGAGGGACTGTGTTCACAGAAAAAATGCTACATAACCATATTCACTTAATTAAAAAATTCCATGTAAGATTATCAAATTTAGCTATTATCTGTTTGAGGCCAAATCAGATCAGTGGTACTTCACTTGGCTCTGTGTGGATGGCATGAGTTTTGGATGCATGTGCTTCAATGTAATGTGTCTCAATCCGTTGCAATTCTGTGACAGAGTAAGCAGTGATTACATTCAAGGCCAAATGACAAATTCAAAAAAACATTGCATACTGATATATCCTAAGATATATCCTACGTGGTATTGTTTTTGTCATAAAGTATTTCATGACACTGTTTGATATGCCGAATGAAGGACATCAGTGCAGTTCTTCAAATCATTGCTGTGCTTAATCTAAAAACATATAAAAACTGATTATTGTTAAAGCAGCAAAGTATAAGCACTGATGGCTTGGAAACACAACACATGCTTTACACACACAAAATCCAATGTTGTGTCTTGTAGTCAATTTCAAACTCTTCCGTGTTTGAAAAAAATACTTATTTACATACTTTTAATGGTAATGATAATAGTGATGGTGGACATCTAATTTGGCTTCGAGGTGTGTGTGTGTGTGTGTGTGTGTGTGTGTGTGTGTGTGTGGTAAGAACACATGCTGTACATCCCCTCAACCTTATTGTGGCTAGAAGGGATACAGGTATGGCTGGAAGTGACGCAAAATCTTGCCGGATGGACAGGAAGAAAGTGAAAGAAATAATAAGTGTCTGGCACAAGAACACATCAGTATAGACCTCTGGGACACTCATTGGATCGTGTTAAGAGCTGTACTGACATAATGAACCAGCTGTCTTAATATTTTCTTATGTTTATTAACTAAAAATGAAATGATGAAGGATGTTATAAGGTCAACAGTAAGTTCATCATCATCTCAAAACAAACAAATCTATTCAAATAAATTTCCTGGAGGCCCATATGCTCCAACCCTAAGCAAATACACCTGCCCATAATAATAACAACTTTGAACACCCTGAGTTGCTTGTTCTTTTGTTTAATCAAGGTTAGAACTAAACACTGTGCGTTATGGCCCTCCAGGAACAGAATCGAATAGCCCTATTATACATAATTTTAACAAAATAATGTGATTTTGTGATTAAATGTTTTTTCTGTTCTCATGTCAGATGTGTTTGTATGTATGTATGTACCAGGAGCACCTTAAAACCACAACAAATTCCTTGTGTGTTTGCGCACACCTGGCGAATAAAGCTAATTCTGATTCTGATTCTGATTTAATTCATATAATTCAATACATTTTACATATATTTTGACACGTCACTAAACACTAATCAGTTTATTGCTGATGAAGCAGTAATCACGGAGTAGGAGATAAAGCATAGCATCAAATGCAAGGTCTATAATCAAGGGGGTGCTAATTTATTTCATTAATTTTCTATCATCGTGTGCCTTCATCTGCTTCTACTGAGACTAAATTGTTAGACTCGTTCACTAATGAAGCCTGTAGCAACTAACATGCTGCCAACAAGGATCTATCTAAAACATGCTAGCAGCATGCTAAAACATGAATATAATATATATGCCTATATAATTTATATGCCTCTTAATGTAAGCAGAAGAATGTGATTAAAAAATATTATAGTCAAGTCAAGTCACCTTTATTTATATAGCGCTTTTAACAATACAAATTGTGTCAAAGCACTTAACAGTATCAAATTGAAAGATAGTGTCAGTAATGTATAATGATAAGATTAAACACTCAATTTTCAATTAAAGGCATTTCATTATTGAATTCAGAGATGTCATTGTCTAGCTCAGTTTAGTTTAAATAGTATCTGTGCAATCAAATCGGCGATAATCGCTAGAAATTAAGTGCCCCAACTAAGCAAGCCAGAGGTGACAGCGGCAAGGAACCAAAACTCCTCTGTGACAGAATGGAGAAATAAAACCTTGGGAGAAACCAGGCTCAGTCGGGGCCAGTTCTCCTCTGGCCAGACGAAACCCGCAGTTAAAAAGTTTATATTTCTATTTTTATTTTGTTACAATTTCTAACAATAATAGTATTATGTAGTTAGGTATTTTATTATATTTTTAGTTATATTGTATTTTAATCGAGGTCTTCACTGGGGATAATATATATATATATATATATATATGAATAAGTTTATATATATATATATATATATATATATATATATATATATATATATATATAAGTGTGTATATATGTATATATATATATATATATATATATGAATAAGTGTATATATATATATATATATATATATATATATGTACGTTTTAAATTTATGAAAAATACTTTTTGTCCATAGAATGAAAGTAAGTAAAAGTTAGTAAAGTCCAATATTGTTTTGGACCTCATTGTGTGGACAAAAACATCTGAAATACTATTGAAATCATACAGGCACACTGACAAAGAAAATTTCCAGTGTGGCTAACCCACCTGTCTGACATCTTCAATCTCTGTCCACTTTCATTAATACCATGGGTGTGACACACTATTAAAGCTGTCTGACACACAGGATTTCAGTCTTTTGGATTTCTCTTCATCAAAACCACAAATACTTTGTCTGACTAAAACCTAAATTATACAATTATACAATTAAACAATCACCCATCACACAAGATCACAAGCATCTGAGTTCTAATCCGCTGCACCTGTCACCGCCCAATCAATTTTCAGTTAAAGGCATTTCATTATTGAATTCAGAGATGTCATTGTCTAGCTCAGTTTAGTTTAAATAGTATCTGTGCAATCAAATCGGCGATAATCGCTAGAAATTAAGTGTCCCCAACTAAGCAAGCCAGAGGTGACAGCGGCAAGGAACCAAAACTCCCTCTGTGACAGAATGGAGAAATAAAAACCTTGGGAGAAACCAGGCTCAGTCGGGGGGCCAGTTCTCCTCTGGCCAGACGAAACCCGCAGTTAAAAAGTTTATATTTCTATTTTTATTTTGTTACAATTTCTAACAATAATAGTATTATGTAGTTAGGTATTTTATTATATTTTTAGTTATTTTGTTATATTTTTAGTTTTATTGTATTTTAATCAAGGTCTTCACTGGGGATAATATATATATATATATATATATATATATATATGAATAAGTTTATATATATATATATATATATATGAATAAGTTATATATATATATATATATATATATATATATATGAATAAGTTTATATATATATATATATATATATATATATATGAATACGTTTATATATATATATATATATATATATATATGCGTTTTAAATTTATGAAAAATACTTTTGTCCATAGAATGAAAGTAAAAGTTAGTAAAGTCCAATATTGTTTTGGACCTCATTGTGTGGACAAAAACATCTGAAATACTATTGAAATCATACAGGCACACTGACAAAGAAAATTTCCAGTGTGGCTAACCCACCTGTCTGACATGTTCAATCTCTGTCCACTTTCATTAATACCATGGATGTGACACACTATTAAAGCTGTTTGACACACAGGATTTCAGTCTCTTTGGATTTCTCTTCATCAAAACCACAAATACTTTGTCTGACTAAAACCTAAATTATACAATTATACAATTAAACAATCACCCATCACACAAGATCACAAGCATCTGAGTTCTAATCCGCTGCACCTGTCACCGCCCAATCAAAACCTGCTCTTTTTCACCGCCACCACATTCGCATGCTGTCTGGTCTTGAGTTCACTACACGACTCCTTACCTGGACTCTCTTACCTGTGGACTTACCTGAACTTGCCCGTCTTCATCATCTGTCTCTTTTGAGCTCCTCCGCCGAATCTGCAAGAGAGACACAATACAGTTACCTGCCAGAGGTAAGTTGGCTCAACCTGTTTTTGAAAGCGTTGCTTACCGGTTGCTTTGAATCTTCCACTCTCAGCTTTAAGCTGTTGAATACAGATTACGAACTTACCTGTCTGTCTCCTCGAGGTCTTCTTCTGTAGCGTGACAGGGGGTGCATAGTTGGAAATTTACATTTATGCACAAGGCAAAGCATGTTTATTTACAGTATAGCACGTTTTACATATAGTGATAATTTAAAGTGTTTAATGAGCATAATAAAGAGAAAGAGAGACAAATGCATGAAAAAAAAATAAAGCAAAAGTTTTGTCTTTACAGTGAGAAAATGAGGGGAGAGTTTACTAAGAGGGAACATACCGTATATATTTCAAAAATATTTATATAATATTTTATATTTATTTTAATATAAATATATTTAAAATATAAACATAACATTTTTCTTAAGTATACACCGTACACACACACATATTATGTAAACAAAAACTTTTATTTTGGATGAGATTAATAGCAATTAATCATTTGACTGCACAAAAAGTATTTAGTCAGCCACCAATTGTGCAAGTTCTCCCACTTAAAAAGATGAGAGAGGCCTGTAATTTTCATCAAAGGTATACCTCAACTATGAGAGACAAAATGAGGGAAAAAAATCCAGAAAATCACACTGTAGGATTTTTAAAGAATTTATTGGCAAATTATGGTGGAAAATAAGTATTTGGTCAATAACAAAATTTCATCTCAATACTTTGTTATATACCCTTTGTTGGCAATGACAGAGGTCAAATGTTTTCTGTAAGTCTTCACACACTGTTGCTGGTATTTTGGCCCATTCCTCCATGCAGATCTCCTCTAGAGCAGTAATGTTTTGGGGCTGTCGCTGGGCAACACGGACTTTCAACTCCCTCCAAAGATTTTCGATGGGGTTGAGATCTGGAGACTGGCTAGGCCACTCCAGGACCTTGAAATGCTTCTTCTGAAGCCACTCCTTCGTTGCCAGGCGGTGTGTTTGGGATCATTGTCATGCTGAAAGACCCAGCCACGTTTCATCTTCAATGCCCTTGCTGATGGAAGGAGGTTTTCACTCAAAATCTCACGATACATGGCCCCATTCATTCTTTCGTTTACACGGATCAGTCGTCCTGGTCCCTTTGCAGAAAAACAGCCCCAAAGCATGATGTTTCCACCCCCATGCTTCACAGTAGGTATGGTGTTCTTTGGATGCAACTCAGCATTCTTTGAGTTTTTACCAAAAAGTTCTATTTTGGTTTCATCTGACCATATGACATTCTCCCAATCCTCTTCTGGATCATCCAAATGCTCTCTAGCAAACTTCAGACGGGCCCGGACATGTACTGGCTTAAGCAGGGGACACGTCTGGCACTGCAGGATTTGAGTCCCTGGCGCAGTGTGTTACTGATGGTAGCCTTTGTTACTTTGGTCCCAGCTCTCTGCAGGTCATTCACTAGGTCCCCCCGTGTGGTTCTGGGATTTTTGCTCACAGTTCTTGTGATCATTTTGACCCCACGGGGTGAGATCTTGCGTGGAGCCCCAGACCGAAGGAGATTATCAGTGGTCTTGTATGTCTTCCATTTTCTAATAATTGCTCCCACAGTTGATTTCTTCACACCAAGCTGCTTACCTATTGCAGATTCAGTCTTCCCAGCCTGGTGCAGGTCTACAATTTTGTTTCTGGTGTCCTTTGACAGCTCTTTGGTCTTGGCCATGGTTCTTGTCTTTCCGGGTCGCTGCTCGTGCGGTCGACTGGTCGGCTAGTTGAGCAGCACTAATTATTGTTTTCTCTTTTATTTTGCTTATGTTGTGTTTTGTTTAATCTGTCTGAGGACAGTGTATGTTTGCTCTTTTTAATTTAGCGCTTTTTAATTACGAAGCAGCGACTTTATTTAGTTACATTCTGTTTACCTCACTGTGACTTCTGGACTATTGCATTTAACAGCCTGGTTTCCACCTGTTACTGGAATATACTCGGTATGGATATCTGTGGATTTATTTGGTTGGTGGCATGCCTGCAGTGGCTGCTTTCTTGTGAGTTGGCGTCTGCTGTTATAAAGGATCTGCCGGATAACCCACGACTCACATATACCAGAGACTATCTAATGCAGCTCGGGCTTCAGCCACATATCGTTTTTACGGATAGTTTTCCTGAGGAAATACTCCGCGTGGACTTTTCCAACCAACATAACTCCACTTGCAGTAGAACTAAGGTAAACAGAAGGGGAAAGAAAAAGGGTGGTGTAAGAGCAAGACTGAAACGGGAGACACGCAAACAACGTGCGCTCCCCTCTATAATTATGGCCAATGTGCGCTCCCCTCTATCATTATGGCCAATGTGCGCTCTCTCCGTAATAAAACGGACGAACTGCAAGCCAGTGTTTGTCATATGCATGAATACAGAACTGCTTCTATTCTTGCATTCACTGAAACATGGTTGAATAGTAACGATGATGACGACTCGCTGCATATTAATGGTTTTGCTCCTCCACTACGTTTGGACCGGGACAGTAAACTCACGGGGAAACAACATGGTGGGGGTGTGTGTCTGTATGTAAATACTGGCTGGTGCTCCACGGTCATAGTGAGGGAGAAAATGTGTACTACAGACATCGAGCTTCTGGCTGTTTCTCTCCGCCCCTTTTACCTCCCCAGAGAATTTCCACAACTTTTTCTCATTCTGGTTTACATCCACCCCAGAGCTAATACAACTACAACTTCTGTATCTGTTGTCGGGCCCCTCACAGAACCACGGACCAGCTTTACAGGAGTTTGAGGAGTGGTGTGACAGCTCACACCTGGAATTGAATGTAAGCAAAACCAAAGAGATGGTGGTAACCATTTCCAACAAGCAGAGGGATCTGGCAGCAGTAGTCACGACCTTCATCCACGGGAAGCCAGTGGAGCTAGTTGAGGAATATAAATATTTGGGTACTATTTTCGACCATCTGCTGAAATTCTCCTCCAACACAGAGGAGATTCTTAGGAGGTGTCAGCAGCGGCAATATCTCCTTAGGAAACTTAGTTATTTTGGAGTTTGTAAAGACATTCTGTTGGCTTTTTATTATTCTTTCATAGAGAGTATTGTCACATTCTCTATAACTTGTTGGTTTCAGTCTATTAGTCTTCATAGCAGGAACCGGCTGCAGAGTGTTGTTACAGTGTGTTCTAAGATTATAGGTTTGTCTGTTAGATCTCTTACACATATATATGATCAACAGACACTCAGGTTAGCAAGTAAGATTATTAAAGACTCCTCACATGTTCTTCACTCTGCATTTGAGTGGCTCCCCTCCGGAAGACGGCTGCGCTGCCCTGCTTGTAGAACTCAGAGAAGGAGGGCCACCTTTGTTCCTAAAGCTATTCTGCTCTTAAATTCTCAAACTCATTAATTTTTTATTAATTCTTTACAGATTTGCTGCTTTTTATTTATTTTTTTTATTTTATTTTTTATTTTTTTTTAATTGTCATTATTATTGTTTATTATTGTAATACTTTTGTGTATCTGTCTGAAATAGTGTTGTTTTGTTTTTGTTTTTTGAAGTGCTGCTCAATATGCTTTTGAATTGCCCCTCGGGGACAAATAAAGTTTTTTTTTAATTGAATTGATGGTGGAGTTTGGAGTTGGACTGTTTGAGGTTGTGGACAGGTGTCTTTTATACTGATAACGAGTTCAAACAGATGCCATTAATACAGGTAACGAGTGGAGGACAGAGGAGCCTCTTAAAGAAGAAGTTACAGGTCTGTGAGAGCCAGAAATCTTGCTTGTTTGTAGGTGACCAAATACTTATTTTACAGAGGAATTTACCAATTAATTCTTTAAAAATCCTACAATGTGATTTTCTGGATTTCTTTCTCTCATTTTGTCTCTCATAGTTGAGGTATACCTATGATGAAAATCACAGGCCTCTCTCATCTTTTTAAGTGGGAGAACTTGCACAATTGGTGGCTGACTAAATACTTTTTTGCCCCACTGTATATCTCTTATGTAAGTTGATAGGCCTACTCCATTAGAGCTGAGGCTGAAGAAGGTAACAGGTGGAGTCAACTGGAAGGCTTCTCTTACCGTAAGAAAATAAAAATTTGTGGATTCATCATTAGTTGAAGGGCATGTTGAAACAGGTTAGTAAAACTGCAAACTGTTGTCTTTTATATATATATATATATACAGTCTACACGCATATGTACAAAAAAATAAAATAATATATAAATGTAAGTCAGTTTAAACCATATTTTAAATGTCATGTGTCAACTCAACCAGAGGACCCCAGATAAAACTTTTTTGATTTTCATATTTTTTTTTTTTAAAGATTTATTTTTGACATTTTATTTGATAGGACAGTAGTTAGACAGGAAACAAAGTTGGAGAGAGAGGTGGGGGACGCGCTGCCCACGAGGCTATCAGCACTGACGGATTTTCATCTTTTTGATCTGAGTTTATATATATATATATATATATATATATATATATATATATGAATAAGAAATGCATTATTAAATGTCATGGATGAATATATAGGCTACTGAGTAATCCACTATTTTGTAGAGGGCGGTCAAAATGACAAATTTCACCTGAGATTTGGGGCCAAATTACAGGGGGTAAAAATAATTTTAGAAAATGGCAGGAATTATTTTTTTTTTTTTTTTTTTAAACACGAGTAGGTGTATTAATAAAATCTGCAGCAGACTTCAGCAGTCTTTGTTGCATTATGCTAATGGTGACAGTTCAAAATAGGAAAAAGCTATTTTTATTTATTTGCTTGTAACTCAAGTCATAATAATAATAATAATAATAAGAGCAGCTTTATTTCAAAAACAACCTGTTTAACACGAAAATACAATTCTTATTTTTTGTCACTATTTTTGGGCCACAAAATAAATATTAAGGGACTAAATTAAAACAGTTGTATTCCATTATCAGCATATTGACCCTGGACCGCAAGTTTAAACCATATTTTCTCACAAATATTGAGAAAATCGCCTTTAAAGTTGTCCAAATGAAGTTCTTAGCAATGCATAATTGTTACAGAGTCAACGAGACGAGAGACATGCGGATCCATGTGCGAGCTTTATTTACAAAGGCGTGGTCAGGAAACAAGCAAGGGTCAAACAATGGCAAACAGGTATATAGAGGGCAAGGCAAGAGAAGTATCCTAAACAAGTGTGGTCAATCGTCGGCTAAAATATCCAGAGGGCTTAGACAAAAGAGGTAATCCGTAAACATAAGAAATGGTCCGGGCAGGGGCAAACAGTATCCAAACGGCAAGGCAAAGGGTAAATCTAAGATAAACACGCAATATTCCAAACACAGGTAAACAGGCTAGACAAGACTAAGACTAAGAAACAAGGAAACTAGGAAAGGCTCTGTAAGCTAGCTATCAGCAATGACTGTGATAAATGCTAAACAATACTCGGCAAAGAGGAAGAGGAAGTCCATGGTTTATGTAGGGTGTGTGATCAGTGTGATCAGTGCAATCAGCTGTGTGTCGTCAGTGCAATGGCTAATGGGAATTGTAGTGCAAGGTAATGTGAAACAGTCTGTGTAGTGTGAGAGTCAATATGATGTAAGGGTAACCTCTGGTGGCCATCAGACGGAAGGCCACGAACCGGATTCGTAACAATAATACTAATCAAATTAAGTTTTAATATATTTACAGTAGGAAATTTACAAAATATCTTCATGGAACATGATCTTTACTTAATGTCCTACACTCTTAAAAAAAGATGGGGTAACACTTTAGAATACGGTTCCATCATTAATGAATAACTACACAAGAACACATGAGTAATGCAATATTAGCACTCTAGTGACTACTAATAACTAACAAGCAACTCTGATTAATGAATTAGTAAGTAATAGTGCTTAGTCGAATGTGGTAGTTCACTATTAGCTAATTAGTAACTATTATTTTTCATACCTCCCCCAAGAACTACTGTATACAGGTTGATAATTAATATGAATAATACGTAATGTATAATTCATTCTAAAGTAAAGGTCATGGTAACCCACTAGTAATTACTGAAATCATTGTAAGCTTTTGAGGTTTTTGTAAAGTATTGAATAGTAATTATTCAGGTGTTACTACATCCTTCTAAAGGAATTAGTAATTTTTTGGATCAGTATTCTAAAGTGAATAACATGATAATTATCTAGTAATTACTGAAGTCATTGTAAACTTTTGAGGTTTTTGTAAGGTCCTGGTTAGTAATTCATTTAGCTAGATTTGGTAACTCTTAAATCATTACTAGTGGGTTACCGTGATCTTCACTTTAGAATACTGATCCAAATAATTAGTAGTTTCTTCAGAAGGATATAGTAACACTTGAGTCATTACTATCCAAAACCTTACATATATCTCAAAAGCTCACAATGGCATCAGTCAATATTAGGAAGTTATGATGATTTTCACTTTAGAATACTGATCCAAGTAATTAGTAGTTCATTTAGAAGGATTTGGTAATACTTGAGTCATTACTAGTAGGTTACCATGATCTTCATTTTAGAATTAATTATTCATTATGCATAATTCACATTAATTATGAACCTGTATAAAGTTCTTAGGAGTTCTCAGGATATATGAAAAAAATAGTAGTTATTGGTTAGTGATTAGTGAACTACCAGTTTCAACTTAGCGCTATTACTTAATAAATCGTTAATCAGAGTTTCTTGTTAGTTATTAATAGTAGTTACAATGATAATAGTGCATTAGCCATTTGTTCCTGTGTAGCTATTCATTAACTACGGAACAGTATTCTAAAGTGTTACCAAAGATGGTTCTTTACATGCAGTAATGGTTTTATTTAGAATCAGAGCATTCTGAAGAACCCTTTTATGCTGAAATGGTTCTTTGTTCCCGCCCTTTTTTTTTTCAAATCTGTAACTGTCAAAGCACATTGTTACTGATTTTCTGGAGCTCAGCCATCCAACGACACAGACTGTCAGCACACTCTCAACAGGTAAATAATTTCTTTCCTAAAAGTCTATAAATTATAACTTTCAAATGCTAATTGGTTTTTCTGTCTTTTCTCTTTTTAGTTTAAGAGAACATGTGTGACCAGCTCTATTCAGGTAAGGATACTCTCCTCTTCTTCACCAAGTCAGTAACAATGATATTGAATTTATGGTCCATTTTGATAGATTTTTTTTATTACTAGGGTTTATGCATAAACATACCCAGCTATCCCATGACTTTATATTACTTTTTTCCTTTTAACACTGAAGTGCTCACATACTACTTTTGGCCTTCGTAAACAATTGTTTTCACATAAACAAATGAAAGGAGACAAACTGTACATCTAAACTCAATTGTGCCTTTCAGATGCGGTCACATCCTACAACCTCATCATCTGCAGAGAGAAACTGCCATTCAATCACACCAAAATACAGATAACGATTAACTTAGAGGCATCATAGAGGATTGTGAAGATATTTCACTGAAGCTTGGTCTTCAATACACTATTTTATGTTCAATTTTTCTTTTACTTCTTAAGCATTTATGTTCAATGTCCATTGTCATTCATTAATGTATTCCGCTAATAACTGTTGTTAGAACACTCATTTTTGCTACAATTTCACATCATTAAAAAAAACAAAAGTACCTAATTGACTTGTTGATTTTATGTAAAACCCTAGACATGTCAAGATATAAGACCAGGCAGACAGAGGGGTAAAAAACAATATTAATAAATAATATGTTAGGGAAGTAGATGGGACACAGAGGATTAGCAAACAATGTGATGTTTATTTGATTCAGCAGAGGGTAAGGAGTGAAAGGAGGTGAGTGGCGTTCTGGAAGACTGGCGGTTATGGAGGAAGGGTAAGCAGACTTGGTAAGTATCTTGCCAGGAACTCGTGGACGCGGAGGAGAAGCACACACCCCAGATGCCAGAGGAAGAGAGAGAGGATGATCCACGGAGAGGAGCAGACGAGAGGGGTCCAGGGAAACAGCGGTGGAGATAACTGGAGGCAAGTACACAAACAGGTTAGTAATATAGTAGGCGAAGAGTAGAGAGTCCACTTCATCTTGACGAGATCGGACTAATGACTGGAGTGGGGTGTGTGCTCAAGTAGTGCTGGGTGATTGGATGCCAATGAGGTGCAGGTGCTCTGAATTAGTACTCGGGTGATTGTGATCTTTGTGATGGATTGGTGGTGGAGCCTGGCTGATCTGTCACATTACCCCCCTCGCCACGGCCCGCTCCTGAGGGCCGAGGGGCCCGACGGCGTGGTGGTCGGTCTGGAAAGTTGGATGGAATTCCTCAATGAGCGTTGGATCCAGAATGTTATTCTTGGGAACCCATGATCTCTCCTCGGGGCCGTAACCCTCCCAATCTACGAGGTATTCTAGCCGACCACCATGACGTCGGGAATCCAGGATCGTGTGGACCTTATAGATGGTAACATCCTCCAGAATCTGCGGGAGAGGGGGTTCAGTGTTCGGGCCAGGCTCTGTGGAGGGAGGAACAGGAGAGTGGTAATGTTTTAGTCCCAGACCCTCTCGCTCTCTCGGAACCAATAATCCACCGCAGGAATGTCAGACGGTTCCCCGGTCCAGGGGAACATGGGTGGCTGGAAACCGAGTACGCACTGGAAGGGAGCGAGTCCAGCAGATGACTGACGAAGGGAGTTCGGAGCGTACTCGGCCCAGCCTAGGAACTGGTTCCAAGAGTGCTGGTGGCCGTGACAGAAGGTTTGTAGGAATCGTCCTATTTCCTGGATTTTCCTCTCCGTCTGTGCTTTGGTCTGAGGATGGTAGCCAGACGACAGACTTACAGTCACACCTAGGAGCTTGAAGAAGTTTTTCCAGACATGGGAGATAGACTGAGGACCCCAGTCGGAAACGATATCCTCTGGAAGACCGAAATATCTGAAGATATGGTTAAACATAAGCTTGGCTGTTTCCATGGCCTTGGGTAGGTTCTTGAGGGGAATTAACCGACAGGACTTGGAGAATCGATCCACAATAACCAGAATACAGGCATACCGTCTGTGACAAAATCTACTCTTAGGTGCGACCATGGCCGGTTGAGAACGGGCAGCGGGAGGAGTTTGCCGGCTGGAAGATGGCGAGGACTTTTGGAGATTGCACACTCCTCACAACCCTGGACGAACCTTCTGACCTCCCTTGCCATGTTCGGCCACCAGTAGCGGTCTTTCAGCAGTGAGAGGGTAGCGTTGGCCCCAGGGTGGCCAGTGCCCAGTGTACAGAGTGGATGAGAGGAGTGCATTGTGTCCGTGTGACATACTGTACACCTGGTGGACAGCCCAGCAGAGTGGTCGTGGAGTCATTGGAGGAAGGAGCGGCTTCAGGACTCCATTGGATAGGACAGACAAACACCTTGTCAGGGATGATGGGTTCTTGTAGGTCAATCCCTACTTCAGGGCCATGCAGGCACGACAGGGCATCCACTTTGGTGTTCTTGGGTCCTGGGCGGTAGGATATACTGAAATTAAAGTATGTGAAGAACAATGCCCAGCGCACCTGCCGGGGATTGAGCCTTTTAGCTTCCTTGAGGTACTGTAGGTTCTTGTGATCCGGGAGTACAGTAAATGGGTGTTGGGCTCCTTCCAATCAATGCCTCCACTCTTCCAGGGCCAGTTTAATGGCAAGAAGTTCTCTATTGCCGATGTCATAGTTACGTTCCGCCGGGCTGAGTTTTTGGGAGAAGAAGGCACATGGATGGAGTTTCTCGGGATTCCCCTGCTGCTGGGATAGGATGGCTCCTACTCCGGTGGTTGAAGCATCCACCTCCACGATGAACGATTTCTGGGGATCAGGATGTATGAGGATGGGAGCTTGGGTAAAGGCTTCTTTCAAACTTTCAAAGCTGCTGGGGACGAGGACAGAGACTTGGGCTTGCTGCGGAGTAGATTGGTTAGTGGACTGGTAAGGGAACTGTAGTTCTGGATGAAACGACGGTAGAAATTAGAGAATCCCAGAAATCGTTGGAGTTCTTTGACAGTAGAGGGAATTGGCCAGGTCCGGTTAGCTTCCACCTTCCCCTCGTCCATCCGGATGCCACTACTGTCAATATGGTATCCAAGGAACTGAACTGTGGATTGGTGGAAGGAACATTTCTCGACCTTGAGGAAGAGTTGATGCTGTCGTAGTCATTGGAGGACCTCCGCAACGTGGTGGCGATGTTCGGCCAAGCTCCGAGAGTAGATGAGTATATCATCAATATAGACGAGGACGAACCGATGGAGGTACTCTCTGAGCACCTCGTGCATGAAGTCCTGGAATACGGAGGGGGTGTTGACTATACCATACGGCATAACAAAATATTCATAATGGCCAGTAGGGGTTACGAAGGCTGTTTTCCACTCGTCCCCCTCACATGTCCGGATGAGGTTGTACGCGCTGCGGAGGTCTAACTTGGTGAAGATGGTGGCACCACGGAGATGTTCCAAGGCTGCTGGGACAAGAGGAAGGGGATAACGGAATTTGACAGTGATATTATTTAGAGCCCGGTAGTCAATACAAAGCCTCAAGCCTCCTTCCTTCTTGGCCACAAAAAAGAAACTTGAAGTAGCAGGGGCAGTGGAAGGGCAGATGTAGCCTTGTTTGAGTGCCTCTTCGATGTACTCCTCCATGGCCTTCGGTTCGGGAAGTGACAGGGGATAGATTTTCCCTTTGGGCACTGGCTCACCTGGTAGAAGATCTATTGCACAGTCCCATGGCCGGTGAAGAGGGAGATGGGAGGCCTTCTTCGGGCAAAAGACAATCACTGAAGTGGGTATAGCAGGTTGGCATTTCGACAGATTGTTTCTCCAAAGGGCTCTCGATGGTGGTGGAATTCACTTCTAAGATTGGCTTGATTGACAATAGAGGTTGGGGTAAGTGAGCAAAGCAATCCGGAAAGCACTGGTGACCCCACTTCAGGACGTCTCCCATGCGCCAGGCTATTTGGGATTCATGCAGGGCGAACCAGGGTCTCCCGAGGACGATGTCCGTGGTGGCTTCCTCCAGAACCAGTTATTTGATGTCCTCTTCATGTAGGAGACATACTCGTAGGCATACGGGACCAGCATTGTGTCTGATGTTATGACGGCTCAACGGTTTTCCGGTTACGGAATGAACTTGTTAGGTTTTGGGGTTGATACTTGTAGGGATCTTCAGCTGGCGGCAGAGGTTCCCCGATATAAAGTTCCCGGCAGACCCTGAGTCGAGGAGAGCATTGACTGGAACAGATAGGTTGGGTGCAATAAGCGTTACTACCATAGAGAGAGGTTTCATATTTTGACGTATGGGTTGAATTGCACTCACCAAGACCCGAGGAGGACAAATGGGGCATGAGGAGATCACATGTCCGCCTTTCCCACAATACGGGCATAAACCTTGGGTCAGACGCCTCTGCCGCTCAGCAAATGATAGTCTCATATTGTCCGTTATCATAGGTTCTGGGACTGGTTCTGGAGGAAGGTTGGACACTGGGTGACGTTGAGAAGGAGTGCAACGGCTTAACATAGATGACTCCTTTAGACAGGACTGGATGCGATTAGAACAGCATATAGGGAGTTGAATCAAGCTTTCCAATCACTGGTGTCAAAAGTATTCACATTTATTACTCGGGTTGAAGTATAGATACTAGGGTTTAAAAATACTTCTGTAGAAGTTGAAGTATCCACTCAAGCTTTTTACTCAAGTAAAAGTACTGGTTTCAGAACTACTTAAAGTATAAAAGTAAAAGTAATGTAAGGGGAAAAAATGCCATTAAGGACAAAAGCTTAGGCTGCGCCACAGGGGCCTATTGTGCACTACCCCACCTCCTCAAAAAAAAACATTTTTCTAAAGGCCATAATGACTATGTTATATTAAAATGTTAATGTTGAAAAATTTGGGATGCTACCCGTTTCAGCTGCATATATGCCCATCGAAAATTAACGCATTTTAGTACAATGCAAGTACATTAAAGAACCATATGTGTGTACTGAGCATTAACATGTTTCATGGAACGGAAGATATGACGACTAGTTGCCTATAAGTATTGTAATGGTGCAAAAAGTCAAACTTCAGAGGCATGTCATCAATAACCTTTATTGGAATATAAATGTACATCCAAGCTTAGCTGCAGGAATCTGTGAGGGCAACGGACAAGAAAATTTGTGTACCCAGGACAGGCTTAGTAACAGTTACCCTTGTATGGTTGTATATGTACAGTATATTGAAAATGCAAAGTCGGCAACACCTAAGCTCCAAAAATATCAAGAAAAATTTATTAATTAAAAAATTCACATAAGGTGTAACGTTTCGAGCACACAGGCTCTTCATCAGACATTTCGCTCAGACAGTCTGATGAAGAGCCTGTGTGCTCGAAACGCTACACCTTATGTGAATTTTTTTAATTAATAAATTTTTCTTTGATATTTTTGGAGCTTAGGTGTTGCCGACTTTGCATTTTCAATATGCTTCTACTTGTTTTTTAGTCGAGCACCCATTTGAGATAGATGTGCGTGCTGTTGTTTGCTCTTTTGTATATGTACAGTAAACATTAGTGCTGTCAAAATGAATGATTAATCCAAGTGATTAATCAAAAAAGGACAATCAGGACAATTTAGACCATATGACCGTATTGTAATTGTGTATTGGATAGTGTGTGTGTGTGTTTGTCATTAAATGTCATTTCAAACTCATTTCACTGTCTCCATAGAAATTACACGTATTAAGGGGAAGATGAGAAGTGAGACACTTACCAAGTTTGAGGATATTTTCGTCACTTGTCCAGCAGGTCTTAAATTTGGGAATTAGAATGGCTGCGGCGATCAGCTCTGGATCTGCAAGCATCTTGCCAAAGCGTTTTTCAAGGCCTGAAAGAAGTGCAGCAATCAAAGGTTCACAGAACTTGGAGGCGACGTGAAGGTGCTGGAGCTTGGTCCTTAGTAGAGTTATGGTGGGGACCAACCATCCCATCTGCACACTGGTTTCTCCCTGAAGAACATTCAGTGCCTTTGCAACTGGGCTCATTGTCTTTGCATATTCTGCAAGAAATGAAAGTTCCACTGGAGTAAACCTGTACAAAGAAGAAAAGAAAAACACAACATGGAACATTTAGCCTATGTGATGTAGCACCTTCAACTGGAGGAACTGATAATTAAAAAGGAAAAATATTTTCACCTGAGACTTTCAGAAATGTAGTTGTGTTGCTACAAAATCACATCCAGAGTAAATATGGGGACTGTATATTGGCATAGTGCATACGTGTGTTCTACATTATTCAGTTTTTAAGTATAAAACTATGACTTAATCTATTGTTAATCACTTCATTAACTGAAAGGCAGAAAAACAAGCACTTACTTAGGTGTATCTAGTTCACTGCAAAGGCTCCTTTGCCTTGTTCTCTTGTTATTCTCACTATTCTTTCTACGGCTGAGAAGAGTGAATTCCACCTTGTAGCAACAGGCCTTACGAGTTGGAGTTTGCAGTGGTCTTCAATTACTCCAGATGCGGTGGTTGATCTTGAACTTTTGTTCCACAGGCTAGAGCATTTGGCAAATGTGGACCTTGACACGCGCTTGTACCCTTTAAGTTGCTTGCATGTCAGGGCATCACAGGATCGCTGCATGGTCTGGGGGTTAAACCAGTGCGCAGTGACACCAATGAAACCACGACGGTGTGCCGTCCAGCAGTCTGTTGTTGTTGCTATGAACTCAATTTCACTCAGGGCAGCTTTCAGTTTTCTTTTCATTTCAACAGAGGCCTTTGTGACTTTGTTTACAACAGTATTGCGTGTCATGACATTTGTATTTGGCTGAAGATGTTGCACAAGATCAATGAAGCCCTGTTGCTGAACAATGTGTGGTGGGTGCAAGCCTTGGACAACGAATTGGAGGACTACTTTATCCACACTTGCCTGGGACACTCTTCGAGTCTCCCACAGCTTGGTTTGTTTGGAGGGTGGGGCCAAAGAACCTTCAGTGGATGACTTCCTTTTGAGGGCTGCTGAAGTAAGTTGCGTGTACCTCTCTAGACGATCGGGGTGTTTCTTCTGTGGAGAAAGTGAATGCACAGGCACAGATTGAGATTCATATTATTTCTCTCAAACCACAAGCTCAGACTATCTAGGACTTCCGCTGTATTAATATCATGCTTGAAGTTCATGAATGAAGGTCAGACTACAAGTTAGGGAGCAGTTTCACTGGTCTATGCAATTATGTTGAGCAGACCAGAATATTGCCACTTAATGCTGTTTTAGGACCACAAGCAGCTGCTGGCATGACTGAAAAGTAGCATTAAATTCATTTTAAACAGCATTTGGCTGATAGTTGGTAGTTGGGCCTATTATCTCTTTACAAGGACCCATAGGGCCTGCCCCACACAGGCGCGTGCACTCTCATACACAGACAGGATCATGACTATCCTTCGTACATGCTTTATCAACCAGCTGTAGACTATAGCTTTGCACAATTAACTTACAAATATTGCATATAGTAATAATATAAGCTCAGATAACATTTGGTTAAAATCGAATTTCAAATCTCACACAGAGCCCGCCAAACGAGTTTGCAACGTTGAATTATAGCCTACTGCTAGCAAGCAAACCATGGCATGTCTTGGCACGTACCTAGCCATAGCAAACATTGCAAATTTACCATTATTAGTACGTTACTAGGTCACTACAATATTTTCAATAATCGACTGATAATAACAAAAACTATAGCTTTGCACAATTAACTTACAAATATTGCATAGCAATAATATAAGCTCAGATAACATTTGGGTAAAGTCGAATTTCAAATTTGTCAATAATCGACTGATAATAACAAAATTTCAGCTTACCTCAATATGCTTTTTCAAATTAGACGGCGAGTTTTTGAAAGCCATTAGCTCGTGGTACGTGGGTGCACAGAGCTTGCAGCGCATTCAAAAGGAGTTGTTTTTGCATCCAACCATTTCGAAAAATTCTTCCAGGTACGGCCAGGGATGTATACGGGTTGGTTGGTCATCCTGGCTACCAACCTCCTCGCTGGTGCTTGGTTGGGACATTTCGCTCAAGTTCTCTTCTTGAGTCTCTCCCACGGACATCTTTGTAATAACTAAAATAAATAATAATAATAATAAATAACTTTTAAGAAATAATCTTTTTTGAGTAAGGACCCCAACACTGGCTATGTCCTTGCTGGAGTGTGACGTGATTTGTGTCATGTGCAGGTGCGATGGATCGCGTACAAACCAATAGGGTGTCGGAATGGTATATGTTTATACTTCTCATCCAACCACAATCAAATTCACTATCCGGATGGCGCGATTTATCTGGATGTTTTTTTTTTTTTACATGATGACAAGCCGGAATGAAAACAAGCCGAAATGAAATAGGAGTAACGAAGCTATTTTTAAAATGTAAGGAGTAGAAAGTACAGATAATTGCGTGAAAATGTAAGGAGTACAAGTAAAAAGTCAGCTGAAAAATAATTACTCCAGTAAAGTATAGATACCCAAAATTTCTACTTAAGTAAGGTAACGAAGTATTTGTACTTCGTTACTTGACACCTCTGGTAAGGAGTGAAAGGAAGTGAGTGGCGTTCTGGAATACTGGCGGTTATGGACGAAGGGTAAGCAGACTTGGTAAGTATCTTGTTAGGAACTCGTGGACGCGGAGGAGAAGCGCACGCACCCCAGATGCCAGAGGAAGAGAGAGAGGATGATCCATGGAGAGGAGCAGACAAGAGGGGTCCAGGGAAACAGCGGTGGAGATAACTGGAGGTAAGTATACAAACAGGTTAGTTATAGAGTAGTAGGCAAAGAGTAGAGAGAGTCCACTTCGTCTTGACGAGATTGGATAAATGATTGGAGTGGGGTGTGTGCTTAAGTAGTGCTGGGTGATTGGATGCCAATGAGGTGCAGGTGCTTTGAATTAGTACTCGGGTGATTGTGATCTCTGTGATGGATTGGTGGTGGAGCCTGGCTGATCTGTGACAATATACAAATAATACTAATATTAATGATATTAACATACTAATATTAATGAAAAACTATCATTAAAAAGGTTATTTATAATACCATTAAGGTCCTATATAGCATTT